>NW_007730876.1:33906-48257 GCF_000696425.1 Galeopterus variegatus | reverse complement strand
GACATGACTTCCAAGTCGCATTCCGACTGGATTCCCTACAGGTACGCAGCCGCCGGCCCCCACCTTCTGTTCAACTCGGGGACGCGGGCCCGCCTCAGCACCCGCCAACGCTGAGGGCGGGGGGCAGGCTCGAGGGCGCCGGACCGGGGGCGCCCACCATCCCTGACCCGGGACGTGGGGCCGACTGGAAACACCCGGCCGGGACGCAAGGCACCTATACCCTTCCCGCCTATCCCAACACTGGGGCGCCGGTTGGAGGCGCTGTTCTTTCCTATCCCAACTTTGGGGGCTTGGCGGACTGAACCTGCCTGCCCTGCTCCACCCCTTTATTGGCTGCGGTTGTTGGAAGGGGCCAGTGTGGGCCTTGTAGGGTCCGGCAGCATCATGTGGCCGCCTGGGGTGGGAGCGCACACTACTCTGAGCCTCCAGCTAGGCCCAGCACCCGGTCACACGCATGTATAGCGTGCGCGCACTCATTTACACATCTGCACGCATGCACCGGGAGGACGTCCCCGCATCGGGTCCGAGACGCGCCTGCTGGTCGGTTCACAGCCTCGAAGCATGGATTCATGGAGACCGTTATTCTGAACCAAGAGCACATGGCCGCTCATACGCACATGCGTTCGTTTTTGTCTACACACACGAATTGTTGGGTTCACACAGGCGCGTGCCTACATATCTGTGCACATACACATCCTGTATCCGGAGAATAGCTGACACCTACTGCCCACTCACAAGCACTGTTCAGTATCTTTCAGAGACTCGTAATCTACTTGTGTGTCTATACCTGGACACACACCAGCTCACAATATGTAGAACTGCCCTCACATGCACAAAAGTACTCAACACACTCAGAAGCCCATCACCCTGTGTTCCCAGACACTGTGGGCTCTCCCAGCTGCCTGGGAGGCGGGTGGAGAGGTGGTCGCCGGGGCTTCACGCAGGTGCAGGTCTTTCCCCATCCACTCTACTCCATTCTCTCTATTACCAGGGAAGGAGCTCATTGCCATGGCAGCACCAGATCCTTAGCCACTCATTGGCTTCTTGGTTGCCATGGGGTACAGGGCTGTCTCTAGGCCTCCCTGAGAGGCATGTGTGTGAAAAGGGTGCTGGGCTGCTGAGGCCTGCTGTGCTATTGCCCATCCAGGTGCATGTACCTGTGGGTGGCAGACCAGACCCTCAGGACCCGCCCTGTAGCACAAGCCTGCTCTCAGGCTTGATACCAGTCACTGAGAAAATAATTCTGACAGAGCTCTTCTATGTGTCTTTCCAGACAGCATCCCAAATGGAAACCAGCTAAAGCTGTCCCAGGCTTGTTAAAAGCAGATTCTTTTGCATTCAGGAACATGTCATTGGCCTGGGAATTCAGGGTTTCTCTTGAGAATTGTTGTTGCCTCTAATCTCAGGTCCTGTGGGGGTTTCAGGGCTTCCCACATTATTTTGTCATTCCTCCACCACCGCCACACACACACACGTGTGTGCACACACAAGTCACCCATAGGGTCTCCTGGTGACATGCAGTAACACCCCAGAGTCTCATGTGGATCAGGGAGATATTCCCATCAGGGGCCAGGGGCTGTGCTGGCTCAGAAGAGCTGCCACCCCAAACAGACACCCAGGCTGGGGGCACAGGTAGTTTCTGGAGCATCCTGGTCCTTCTTGGCACATGTGGGCTGAGAACCTTCTAGAAGACAGTGCAGCCCCATGGATTATCAGTAACCTTTTCTAGCAGAGGTGTCTGGCAGCGCCTGTGGGCTGAGTGCACTCCAGTGCTGTGGAAGGACCTGTGGCAGGGTGGCCACAGACTAACTCGGAAGGTGAGGGGGGCAGCACTTACGGCCTTGGAGATGATGGTGTGTTTAGGATTGGGCAAGCTGGAGGCTGGGTCAGGCCAGGTCATGGTTCGGGAAGCCTCTCCCAAGAAGCCTCTGCCAGGAAGCCAAGGACTAAAGCAATTTGTAGAGTGAGTGCATGGCTCTTAGAGAAAATCTGGCTCAAGCTGGGGAGGCTTAAGCCTGCTCCCGGGAAGGGGGGCCCTAAGGAAGTAGGATTGTCTCCAGGAAATAACTGTCCTCCAGCAAGTGCCCAGGGCATGGGCATCCTGCAAGAGTGATTTGGCTCTTGTCCCAGCCCAGACCCAAATACCCCTCTCCCCATGCCCACACACTCAGCCTGGAGCACCAAATCCTGCAACCCTGGAAGCCTAGCCCTGGGAGTAGCTTGGGCCCTTTTGGCCCTGCCCTGCCTGCTTTTCTCATTCCTCTGTCACCTGCCTTCTTGTTCTGTTGTAGGGATGGTAGGTGTCTAGATGGGAGCAGGCTGTAGTCAGAAGTTGCCAGGATCCTTTTTGCCCTGTCCTGCTGGTGTCTTACTGGGCATGCACTTAGCCTCAGAAAGCATTGGACTTGGGCCGGCCCGGTGGCGCACTGGAGAGTGCGCCGCTTGGGAGTGTGGCGGCGCTCCCGCTGAGGGTTCAGATTCCATGTGGAGACCGGTTCCCGCTCACTGGCTGAGCGAGGTGCGGGCGCAACACCGAGGGTTGCGATCCCGTTGCCGGTCCCCGGTACGGGCACGACACCGAGGGTCGCGATCCCGTTACCAGTCAGTAAAAAAGACAAAAAGGAAAAAAATAAAAGAAAGCATTGGACTTGAGGTATAGACTGTCAAAGTGGGGAGACCTGGGCTGAGAGAAAGAGATTCAGATTGCCTTTTGCATTAACTGGGCTGCTGACTGCAGTCAAAGCCACATGCCTGTCTGATCTCAGAGAAAACTGGGGCAGGAGACAAGGTACTTTACTTGCAGATGGGGGTGGATATGATGGCACATGTGCACGTTCTTTGACTGGTGTGAGGTTTCCCTAATGCCACAGCATGTCAGAACTGGAATGTGGCATTTGGTTTGTGGGTGAGGGGTAGGCTGACTTCTTGTTACTCTGCTACTCTGCTGGTGGGGGTTTTACTCCATCTGGGCTGGCTGCACCTTGCATTCCCTGGGTCGAGCTCAGTCTCTTTGCAGCAGTGATAGTTGGTGATAATCTTACGGGTAATTTTGGCTCAGTTTATAATGATCCCAGATTAATCTTACATTCTGACTTAGAAGAGAGCCATTTAGTGTATAAAGTTAACAACTGGAATCATTTTTGCCATTTATTTTTTCTATTACTACAAGTAATTTCCGTTTCTGCCAGTTTCTCTTTACCTCTATTCTTGAAGACATTAAATCCCTGTGTTGCATGACTTTACGGCCTTTAATAAGTTGTAGGTGGAGCCTTGAGAGTTAGTAGGACTATGGCCCACAGGCATATTGGAGGACCTTGCCAGATGGGATTGGTGGCCAGTGCTGTCCTCAGTGCTCTTGTCTGCATGGTCCTGAGGCCATTGCCTGGTGTTTCCTTCATCAGATCATGAACTCCTTGAGAGCAGGGACCTTATCTGGTCCCATGTGTCCCCAGCATGACCCAGCATAAACAAGTTGCCCACTTCTTTGAATCAAAGTGGCATGTCCATGTAGCTTTAGGGCTTCCTCAGCTCTCCTGGCACCACACCTGGATTCTCAGCACACCTGAGGAATACAGTGCTCTCCCATCATGATGGGTCCTCCTGAAAATCATGGCCCTAGGTCATAGAAGGGGAACCTCAGGTTGGGAGGGCCCTTACAGGCCGTCTAGTTCCCTGTGTGAATGCTCCCTGTAGCACCCCTGACTGTTAGAAAGTCTTTCTTGTGCTGAGCCTAAGTGTGTTTCTGGGTTCCCTCTCCTCTTGGCCATTGTTAGGATCCTCCCACCACTTCCTCACTTTGCCTTCTGGGGAGCAGTATGACTACTGATTAAGCAAGACTCCTGACTCTTTCAGTTCTGCAGCTAGGTTTGGCCTCAGAGTTGCCATGGATGCTTGGGCCCACCACTTCTCCTTTGGCAGCAGCCTTATAGCAACTCCCCAATTTCCTTTTTGTTCTTTAGTGATCACCAGCTGTGGCTCATGGTCTCCATTTGCATGGCTGAGCATTAGAATTATCTAAGGCACTTGCTTTAAAAAAGAAAGTGAGATTGGGGTTGATTTGGGGGTGTGTTCCCCAGCAGTTCTGAATTACCAAGGCAGGGCTTAGTGCTCCTAGCAGTTTTAATGCATCTGGTAAGTCTGGGCATGCAGATGGCCCATCCTAGGATGCTGGAAGTCTGTGAGCAGCACAGTCCTCTCCCTTCTGGAGTTGCCCATTTCCACTGTCTTCCAAACAGCTGGTAGGCAACAGAAGCCACAGATCTGGACTTGCTGGGGGTCTGGCATTGGGCCCAGGGTCGCAGCCAGATACCCTGGGTGGTCTTTACTCCCCTGAAAGCTCACTTCTCTGATTTCCTGGGTCCAGCAGGGGCAGCTTCCACTGTGACTCAAGGGAAAGAATGAGAGCAAAGTGGGCACGGAGAGTATATCCAGATGGTTGGGCCTGTCCCTAGGTTGTCCTGGCCCCTGGGCCTCTGGAGCAATGGATTAGCTGGAGCATATAAGGTGGAGTCTAAGAAGAAAGGGAGAGAAACAGGCTTCCTAAATACGTTGGCTGTATCTTGCTTTTCCGCTGTGCCCTTGCCCCCTTGCTCTCAATCGTGGTTTACTCCCCAGATATCTGCCGGGTGCCTGGAGGGAGCAAGTGGATGTAAAACGGCTGGCTCCCTGGGAGGTGAAGTTGCCACCTCCTTGGCCCTGGGGAGAGCAGATGGATTGGTGGATACTGCAGACTGGGTTTCTCTGACTGTCATCAGCCAATGGCTGGTGCTTTTCTGGGCCTCCCTAGTCTGGCCCCCAGCAGGAGGCAACTGTAATGAAGGAGCTGCCAGGGTCAGCTGGAAGACCCATCCATCAGTGCCCTGTCTCCCGTCTGAGTTTGCTGGCGGGGCTGCAGCTGGCAGCCTGTGTTTGGCAGTGATTCCATAATTGGAGCCGGAGTCATTAAAAAGCCATTACTGTCTCCTTGCGTGGTTATCGTTCAGTGCAGCCTAGAACAGTGCCCAGCAGGAAGAGGCAGGCTGGGGAGGTGTTGGTGAGGAAGGAAGACGGAGTCATTAAAAAGCCATTACTGTCTCCTTGCGTGGTTATCGTTCAGTGCAGCCTAGAACAATGCCCAGCAGGAAGAGGCAGGCTGGGGAGGTGTTGGTGAGGAAGGAAGATGCCCTAGGAATGGTGCCATAGTGGAGATGGGGAGGCAGGGCCATCTGGGTGGGGGCGGGAGGACGTGATTTGACCTCATCCATCCCCCTTACATGCATGATGTATTCACCTACACACAGGCACACCCAGTTCTTACACAGGTGTCTGCACGCATGTGTGCACACTCATGAGATGTACTCACACACTTCCTTCCAGCCTCACACAAACCTCACGCCCTCGGGCATGCCTGCGCTGGTACCCACACACAGGTCTGGTTCAGGGGCAGGCTCCAGCATAACTGGGTCAGGGCTGCTTGGGGCTTCCCAGAGCTCAGAACCTCAGGCTCCAGCTCCACCCCATGCAGCTGTCCTGACCTTGGCTTTCATAGGATTTGGGCTGAGGTCTCATGCACATAACCTGGGCTAGCAGGAAATCTAAGTGGTTTGCATTACTTGCTCCATACTTGTGTTCTTCTTTCCTGGGAGGCAGGGCCAGGATGGGTGAGATGAAGCTACCCATCCCACTACTTGTGGGGCTCCAGATTTAATGTCCTTCAGTGCTGCTTGTGTCATGTCTGTGGCCCAGGAAGGGCCTGGTGGTCGATTGCTGGGCTGTGCATTGATGTGTGGTGTCCATCTTGCAGACATCCTGCCCTAGCTCTGCGCTTACCCTGCCCTGAGGGACTGGTTGGTCTCTTAGCCTCACTCTCCCAAATAAGGAGGACACTTTGCACTCTCTAAGTGGGGAAAGGGAGTGGGCAATGTTAGCATCTCCGCTCTGCTTACCTGGAGAGCTAGAAGTTTGCTTTGAACGGATAGGGAGAAGGCCTGCATGGGAGGACCCAGCATCTTCCAGAAACGATGGAAAGAAGTGGGGTGGAATGCTGTGAGCTCCCCATATGGAGCAGGCCCCGGGGTCTGAAGCCCAGCCTCAGGCGTGGCTTGTGGCTGATGCTTCTGGATGGGATCCCCTGGATCTCTGTGTAGCCTGGCCCTGCTCAGGGATCCCAGGGGGAGGTCTCCTGTTGTACTTGCTGGGGCCAATCCAGCTGGGGCAACAGGGAACCTAGCAGGAGATAAGCTATCAAAGTGGCAGAAATATGTTTCAAGCCAGTTACTAGATGGCAGCCTCCACCCTTCCTCCCTCCACCATGTGGGCTCCCTGAGTCCCAGGAGCCATGATGGGAGGGGTTTAAAGGACACAGAGGTTCTGGGATGGGTTCTGGGCTCTATCCTGGCAGCTCATAGGCAGGCCCTGAATGATCCTCTCTCCTCTGCAGTGTCTTAGATGATGAGGGCAGCAACCTGAGGCAGCAGAAGCTTGACCGGCAGGTAAGTGAGGCTGGGGCCTGGTGGAAGGGCAGAGTCAGCACTAGGACCTCTGAGGGCAGAGGGGGAGGGCTGTCCCTCTTCCCTGAGTGATCCTGTCTGATGGGGAAAGGGGCCCACCTGGAAGAAGAGAGGCATGCTTTCTCCTTTACCAGCTCAGCAGTAACGCTGCCTCAGTACATGGAGCTTCTGCCAGGCAGCCAGCCAGCAGGGTGACTGCAGCTGAAGGGATGGATGTCTGTGTTGTGATCCTGCCAAGGCAGCCTCCCTTTCCTGGACCCCAAGTCTAGGGGTGCCAAGGACATGGGGCCTTGGCCCAGAGTGGGCTGTAGACCCCAGTGCAACCTCTGGCACCCAGCTGAGCAAGCAGGGCACTCTCTCGGATACGTCTCTGGGAACTCCTCCCTCCTGGTGGAGGCGGTGGGGCAGCCAACCTCTGTGCCTGCCCTGTGCCTCTGTAGCGAGCCCTGCTGGAGCAGAAGCAGAAGAAGAAGCGCCAGGAGCCCCTGATGGTGCAGGCCAATACAGATGGGCGGCCCCGGAGCCGGCGGGCTCGGCAGTCAGAGGAGCAAGCCCCCCTGGTGGAGTCCTACCTCAACAGCAGTGGCAACACCAGCTACCAAGGTACACCTGCCTGCTGCCCCAGGGACAGCCAGCCCAGGGAGACCCCTGCTCTGTAGCTCCACACTCTGCACTGCTTTGGGAGCCCCTCAGGGACTTCCTGCCACCCTGGGCAGGTGAGGGGCTCATCCAGTCAGGATGTGCCCAGGCTGAGTATGGCTCTCAGCCCAGGTGAACAGCTGAGTGGAGTGGGTGGAAAAAACTGGGACCTACAGCCTTGGGTTCCTGCCTGCGCTCAGGCTGTTGCCTCCTGAGTCGGGTGCTGGGGCCAGCAGGCTAAAACTTTATGGAGTCAGGAGTTCAGAAGTCCACGTTTCTGATATGGAGCATTTCACTGAGAGCAGGAGGCAGCTCCTAATGGTAGAATAGAGCCTGCTCACCACCAGTATTGTCTCCTGAGAGGAGCCTGTCTCTCAGCATCCTGCCCCACACTAACTAGTGTCTCTTGGGACAAACTCCTGTCTCCTATCCTCCCTGAACTCCCTGCACCTTCAGTCTGCCTGGCCTCTGACCTGCAGGTCCCTGTCCCTGGCTCAGGCCTCCAGAATGGTAATGACATGCAGCCTCCACCTCCCCTCCTCACACGCTGTGGTGCTCAGCAGAACCACCTGGGTGGAATTCTCTGTAGCTCATTCTGGGGAGGGGATGGCTCCATTGCTTCCCTGTGCTCAAGACCCTCCCTCCTGCTTAGGTTAAGAGTACCCTGGTCCAGACAGAGGGTTGGTCTCTCTGAACTTGAAAGAGGGGCTTGGGCTTGGGCTCAGTCACCACTGCCCCCTGCTGGTGTCGGTAATCCCGGCAGCCACTCCATCAAATAGTAACTCTAAGAAGGTCGCAGGCATCTGACTTCTATAGTTAGGAACCGTGATCTGGAGCCTCCAGCCACATGGAACTACTGGCAACTGCCTCACTTCAGGACTAACCCTTTTCATGTGCCCACTGGCCATGCCTTGCCCCTCTGTGTCTCAGGGGATTCTCCTCTGTGTTGTGCTAGCCCAGCCCTCAGCTCCCTGGGCCCCCTTGTCTGTGCATTGGAGGGCAGCGGTTGAGTCTCATTTGCCTAGTGCTAGTTTGTGGAATGCACAGTGTACAAGCTCACTCCCCACGTGCACTCAGGCCCCCTGAGGAACCCACTTAATTTCTACTAATAAAGGCTGTTTTGAGGCTTTTGCCAGCGGCACGCTGCATTCTCTCTTCCTGTCCTCACAGTAGCTCACTATCCCCACACCACTGATAAGGACCTGGGCTCTGAGGGGTTCAGTGACTTGCCCAAGGTATACTGCTATGAGCGACAGGGCTGGACTTTGAACCCAGGCCTGTCAGACTCCACATGGTTTTTCCACCATAGTACGTCGCCTCCCTGATCTGAATCTCCTTCCTGGTTATTCCCCTGCATGTACCTCAGTTCAGCACCCCAGGCCATACCTGGTATGTCTCTACTTCACTTGAGAGGCCCTTCAAAGAACGGGACAGGACCTCAGTCCAGCTGTCTCATAGAGACAGCCTCTGTGAGCGCTGTCTCCGGGTGCTGCTGCCCTGCAGGGAAGGCAGCCACTGTTCCGGGTCCTGTGGAGCCTGGCCTGCTGCTGTGGGCATCTCAGCCCCAGCTCTGCCAAGCTGGCACCTGACCCATCAAGACTGCATGTGGGATGGGAGCCTGCAACCAGGACTTTGGGCCCTGCCAGTTTGTGCCAGAGGCCACCATCTTGAGAAGTCATTGATGTGCAGTCATTTGGCAGGTGTTTCTTGAGCACCTGCTTTGTGTGCCAGGGCAGTGCCAGGCCTATGGTAAGAGAAGTAGCACCTGTGGGGAGAGGGCACAACCAAAGTCAGGAGACAGTTTCTGGTGGTGCCAGTGCTGGTGACCTGCTCACTTGTGACTGAGGCGAGTCACTTACCCTCTCTGAGTGTTTTCTCCACTATAAAATGAGGAAAATCCTCTGTCTTAGGGCTTTGAAATTTGAAGGAGCCATGATATGTTCCAGGGTCCAAAATCAGCTGATTGCTATTCCCTGCTGAGCCTCCAGACCAGGCTGGGCCTCCAAGGGCCTTCCTCACTGAAGCCATTTGAGCATGTGACATTTGACTTCTGTGGATGCTGCTTCTCTGGTGGACAAAGCCCTGGGGTGGCTGCTGCACACGTCACTGGCAGATCTGGGAAGTGTGTTTCCACAACTAGCCCCAACCCATGCACGGCATTAGCTGCCTCCTGCTCTGCCCTCTGCTGGCTCTTCGTTTTAAATATGGGGCATCATTCCAAGAGGAAGATGAGGGAGTTCGACATACATCAGAACTGAAGGTTTATCCCAGTAAAGTTTTTGACCTATTGGCTGTGCTCATTCATGTTACACATTAATTCATTTCTTAAATTTTTATTGAGGGCCTACTTTGTGTCAGGCTCTGGATTAGAAGCTGTGGGTCCTGGGTGAGCACAAGTGGGTGTGGTCTCTGCTTCCTGGACCTCATGGTTTAGGTGGGGAGAGAGTGTTAAACAGATGGTCACAGGTGTGTGTTGCGGAAAGAAGCCAGGCTCTGTGAGTGGAGGACAGAGCACCTGCGTCCTCTAGAGAGTCAAAGATGACTTCCCCAACGAAGTGACTCCTGAGCTGAAATCTGCAGGGTGTGTGGGAGTCATCAGATGGGGAGGGCAGTTAGGCAGTGGGAACAGCTAGGGAAAGGGCCCTGTGGCAGGAGGGAGTCCAGTACATCCAGGGCACTGAAAAGCCTGCTGTAGCTGGGACACTAGGTGTGCAGGAAGCGAGAAATGTGCAGTTAACTGGCCAAGGAGAAGGGAGATGGAGGAGCCAGACATGCAGGAGAATGTTGCCTTTCACCTTAAGAGCAGTCAGAAACCATTCAAGGATTTTGAGCAGATTGTGGGGAGAATCTGGCCACCAGCTGTGACCCCTCTGAAACCTCAGTGTTGCTGTGTGTTGCTCCTTGTATCCCAAGTTATTCTTCCACCAGGAGCTCGTCCCAGGAGGGTCCCAGTGCAGGCTCCTTGGACTGCTGCCCCTGGTTGTGGTCTCTTCCAGAAGATACAGCCTTTGCTGTCTTCCTCCACTGTCTTCAACAGTGCACACTCCCATGGACACTCTGCCCCTGCACAGGCTCAGAACAATTTGCTGGCCCAGAACTTTGCTCTGCTTCTTGGCTGGTCCCAGTTTTGGCCTGGCTGTTGACTTTATCACTGGGCTGGGAGATCCCTACGGCCTCTGCCTGGTAGAATGAGTGGGCCTGACTCTGAGGGCCCAGGAGATGGTACAGGGGCCGGTGGGTCTCGGAGGATTGGGAAATGCAGTGCTGGAATGTGTTCAAGTGGGAGCCCTGGTCTCACCCAAAGCCCATTTCTCTCTCTCTCTCTCTGTCTCGGGTTGTCTCCTGAGCAGTTCAAGAAGCCGACTCACTTGCCAGTGTGCAGCTGGGAGCAGCCCGCCCACCAGCACCAGCCTCAGCCAAGAGAACCAAGGCAGCAGGTGCAGCAGGGGGCCAGGGCGGGCCCTCTAGGAAGGAGAAGAAGGGAAAGCACAAAGGTTAGCTTGCCTTCTCTACAGCCCTCCCCAGTAGGTCTGGCCCCAACTGGAGTTTTGCAGGGAGGCTTATCTTCCTGACTCGGAGGTGAGCAGCCTCAGTGAAGGCACAGGCTGGCACTCAGGGCCCCCACTCAGCTGGCTCACAGGCCTGTCTAGCTCACAGGGTGCCTGGGCTGGCCTGTGGGCATGGGCAAGTCCATCATACTGCCAGGAAGTGAAGTCTAGCTCAGCTGGCCCAGAACCCCCTGGGTCTGAGCTCCCTCCATCCTGGATCTTGCCCAGCCTGGGCCAGGTCACTCCTTTCAGTGGGGACTCACTGCCTCCTGGGCAGCCTGCCCCATCCTTGCGCAGCCCTCTCTGTCAGCGCTTCCTCTTAATGTGAGCTTCCCTCAACTCCCTACTCTAGTCCCCATTGCAGTCTCCGGGCCACAGACCACTCTGTTCCCTCTGCTCTTCTCTCTCCAGAAAAATCCCTAGAAATACAGGACAGTGATGGTGGCCCCTGGCTGGACATCCCGTTCCTTGTCTTTTGTTCATGGGCAGTGCCTTCCAGGACACCGTCAGGGTCCGTGGGCTTCTGGAGCTGGCCGCAGCACTGCAAGCATAGCTCAGCCAGGCAGGGTGGCTGCCACCTGTGTGGGCCAGGCCTGGCTTTTGTTACCAAAGCTGTGAACTTGGGCAGGAAGGTTGATATGGGATGGGAGATCCTCCACTCGGGAAGGCAAGTGTACACCAACCACAAGCTTTTTCTAGGGACCTCATATATTTTTAATGATGTGTGTGAGTTACTGTGTGTGTGTGTGTGAGAGAGAGAAAACGCCAGCACTGGTTACTTATAGCTGGCCACATCTATGAATGAATCTTGGCCTTGGCTATGGTCTGGATTAATACTTGTTCTCCATCTTTTTTTTTTCCCACTGTGCAATTGGTTTTGTAGATGGCTGCCGTCTGCCTGAAGGATGTGGGGTATTTCAAGCCAACTCTTGGCAATTAATTTGGGGGAAGAGCAGAAGAAACAAAGCCCACATCCCTTCACAGCTTACCTACCAATCATTAGCAGACTGACAGCAGTCATTAGTTTTTAAAAATCAGTTTTGCAAATAAAGTTTTGCAGAGAGCCCCACCACTCGTTCCTCACTCCCTTTGTGGACATCTGAGCATCCAGGCCCTCCTCTGCCCTCCCAGATGTAACTCAGGAGTGTCCGTGGCCTGCAGGCACCAGTGGGCCAGCAACACTGGCAGAAGACAAGTCTGAGGCCCGAGGCCCGGTGCAGATCCTGACTGTGGGCCAGTCAGACCACACGCAGGACGCAGGGGAGACGACAGCTGGTGGGGGCGCACAGCCCAGCGGGCAGGACCTCCGTGCCACGATGCAGAGGAAGGGTGAGCCCCATGGGGGCCCAGTGACACCCCCCAAAGCTCATTCCTAGGTTCTCAGATGCACCCTTCTCCGGGAGCACAGCTTTCCTGTGTTTGTCCCAGCCCTTCCCTGGCCGTGGTAGGGGAAGGCACTCTTGGGGACAGGTGAGAAACTTTTGGGGAGGGGCCCCTGATAAGGCCAAGTTGAGGGAAAGTACTCAAGGTAACCAACCCACAACCCAGGCCTGTCTCCTCCAACCTCACCTCAGGGAGGCCCAGGTTTGGGGGCAGATTTTCTACTCCCTTTCACTCCTTAGAAAAAGCTCCCTTTGCAAAAAGTTCCCCATATGTCTGCTGAGCTAGAGGGAGCAGCCACGATGTCAGGCAGGGCAGATCCTCCTTGAAACCTGCTGTCCAGTTTCCCCACCCTGAGAAGGATGGTGAGGGAGGAAGCCTAGCAGTGCCACACATATTGTGAGGAATCTAATCAAGGATGGCTTCCTGGAGGAAGGGCTGTTGAGTAAACATTCCAGCTGGGAGAAGCTGGGGGGAGAACAGTTGAGATGGGCTTAGGGCAGGCAGGGGTAAAGATGATCTAATCAAGGATGGCTTCCTGGAGGAAGGGCTGTTGAGTAAACATTCCAGCTGGGAGAAGCTTGGGGGAGAACAGTTGAGATGGGCTTAGGGCAGGCAGGGGTAAAGATGATCCAGTGGCACCTGCACATCAGGCTGAGTAAGGAGCTGAGACCTTTTCCCTGGCAGATTCCATGGCCTATGCCAGCCAAGGCCTCTAGGAGGCCTGAGGTCAGATATGGAGGTTCCCAATGCAGGGTCAGCTCAGTGTAGGCCTTGATATACAAGAGATAGGGCAATGTGACTGTCAGAGGGGAAGAGCAGGCAGATGCAGGGACTGAGCTGAAATAGCGGTGGGTGGTGGGGACTATCCTTAGGATTGTGACCAGCCCCAGTTCGTGTGCACCTGAGGGAATGTGTGTTCTTATGGAGATCTGGACATGTGGGTGAGTCAGTGTCTGTGAATGTGTGTCTGTATGTGACCACCTATGTTTCAGGGGGTAGACTCCGCCTCACTCATCCCTTCCCGTTCCTCTGCTTGGCCAGGCATCTCCAGCAGCATGAGCTTTGAAGAGGAAGAGGAGGACGAGGACGAGAACAGTTCTAGCTCCTCCCAGCTGAACAGCAACACCCGCCCCAGCTCCGCTACAAGCAGGAAGTCCATCAGGGTGAGTGAGGTGCTTTCACCATAGCGGGAGGTTAGACGCAGCAATCAGAGGACTGCTCCTCCAGGTTGGAAGGTAGAGTGAGTGTGTGAATTCCTGGGGGCCAGGGGTGGATCCAGACGCCTATTAAGAGCTGCCCTGGCTGGGTTCTTCTGCTGTTCCACTCTGCTCCTGATTTCTTCAGCCAGGCCAGGGGAGTGAGGTGGTGGGGAGCTGGAGTTAGACAGGCTAACCTCTGAGGGTCTCCCCATATCTGTCTCCACCCCAGGGACTGTTGAGGAGAAGGAAGGGCTGGGAGGATAGTTCCTGACCCCAGGGCCAGGATGGCCAGGCCCACATCCCAGGGATCTTGCCTTGTCTCCCACCACCACCCAGTCAAGAGGTGCGGATTTGTATCGTAGACCACCAATCTTACAGTCCTTGGGGCTCAGACTCTCCTATTCTCTCTCCCTGTAGGATGCAGCCTCAGCTCCCAGTCCAACTACCCCAGAGCCACTGGTGGATGTCGAGGTCCAGGATCTTGAGGAGTTTGCACTGAGGCCAGCCCCCCAGGGTATCACCATCAAATGCCGGATCACACGGGACAAGAAGGGGATGGACCGGGGCATGTACCCCACCTATTTCCTGCACCTGGACCGCAATGATGGGAAGAAGGTGAGGTTGGTCTGGGTGTGCATTTTCATCTAGGCAGGCTTGAGGTCCTCAGGGCTGGACTGTGACTGTAGGTCCAACACTGACATCTCAGTTCCCAAAGAAACAAAAGCCTCCGTGCCTGGTCAGTGCATACCTTTGTGTTTGCCAGTACCTACGTGTGTGTGCACATACAGATGCACCTCGACTTACAGTGGGCTTACATCCTGACAAACCCATCCTAAGCTGAAAATATCATTAAAGCCAAAAATGCATTTAATACACCTACTGAACATCATAGCTTAGCCTAGTGTATGTGAAATGTGCTCAGAACACTCACATTAGCCTACATTGGGGCAAAATCATCTAACATGAAGCCTATTTTATAATAAAGAGTAGTCCAACCATCCTAAGTTGGAGACCATCTGTGTATGGGTTTGGGATCTGAAGCAAGGGAGTTACTTGTGTGAGTGGGGGGGGGGGGGGGGGGGGGGGGAGCCCCC
>NW_007730876.1:15908-33896 GCF_000696425.1 Galeopterus variegatus | reverse complement strand
TGTGCGTGTGTGTGTGTGTGTGTGTGTGTGTGTGTGTGTGAGGTGGAGAGGGGGGGACCCCCCAGCGGGGGCTGTGCGTGCGTGTGTGTGTGTGAGGTGGAGAGAGGGGGGCCGCCCGGCGGGGGGGTGTGCCTCCGTGTGTGTGTGTGTGTGTGTGTGTGTGTGTGTGTGTGTGTGTGTGTGTGTGAGAGGGGGGGGGGGGGGGGGTGTGTGTGTGTGAGTAGCACCCATGATTGTGTGCAGCCAGAGGCTGGGTCTGGAACATGACCTTGCTCCACTCCCCAAGGTGTTCCTCCTGGCGGGAAGGAAGAGAAAGAAGAGTAAAACTTCCAATTACCTCATCTCTGTGGACCCAACAGACTTGTCTCGAGGAGGGGACAGCTACATCGGGAAACTGCGGTACCAGCACTTGCCCGGGAAGCAGGCAGGAGTGGGAGGGAGGGGCAGGGGTAGGCTTTCTGTAGAGGGCATCTCCCGTCCCTGAAAGGAGATCTAAGCCAGTGTTGGATCCTCTCTGTTCATCAGATCCAATCATAGGCCCAGATCTGTGCCCAGCCAGACTTGAAAATGGGCCTTACACACCCTACCCTAAACTGCTCCCAGGCAGGTGGGTACAGGCCCACCAAAAGTAATGGATCAAACCCCAGGATGTCACTGATGATGCAGGCCACCATGGAAGAGCTGCCTAGGCCCCATGGTCACTGCCAAGAGCAAGGCTGAAAGTGAGTTCCTGGGGGAAGAGTAACAGCAGTCGGGGTGAGGGGGTGGTATGGTAGAAGGCTCTGAGCTAGGCCTTAAGGGAGAGATAGGGTTTGCTGCAAAACAGAGTACCAGGTTTGGGGAGCATAAATAAAGATTAGAGGCAAAGATCGAAAGCTGGAGATGGGGCCAGACCAGGATTCAGGCAGGACAGGACAGGAGAGATCATGACATCCACTCTCTACGGGCCGCTAAGTTCCCTCTACAGTCTTACGAGATGCCATTCTGCTTGCTCTCCTTCCATGAGGGGAGCACCCCTGTTCACCCACGAAAACCATCTGTTGAATCCTGATTTACCTCCCTGAAATTCCTTCACTGAATTGAGATGCCCTTTGACTCAACTCAGAACAAGTTCAGGCCTTCTGCCCATGAAGCTCCTTCAAAGATGTGGATCCATTGAGCCATGTGTCTGCTCCTAGCCCAGCCTAGAATGCTTTGCATGCTTTTCTCAGAAAAGACTGTTAGCTAGCTGTTCCCTGTGCTGGGGCAGAGGGTGCCTGACCCTATATGGATTGTGCCTTTCCTTCAGGTCCAACCTGATGGGCACTAAGTTTACTGTTTATGACAATGGAATCAACCCTCAGAAGGCCTCATCTTCTACTTTGGAAAGTGGAACCTTGCGTCAGGAGCTAGCAGCTGTGTGCTATGTGAGTCCTGGGTTCTTGGGTTGCTGGTCTCCAAATTAGACATGAGACCCAGGACTTGCTGCCTGATATGGTGACCATCTCGTCTATCTTGGTGGGTAGACAAGGCTGTGTGGAGAGGGGTTGTCCTGTGCAGACTGAAGCCTGCCTGAGATGGAGGCCCTGGCCTCACCTACGGTCTTCAGGGCTTAGACCACAGCTGGACATCCGGTTGAGGGGCTCTGGGAACCAGGCCTGGCTCTATGCAGCCTAGCCCAGAACTCTCTTGGACAGGAGGCAGGAGGCCTAGGTTTTTGTCTGTGCATCCCCCACTTCATTCCTGGTATGCCAGGTCCTGTGTGGATTACAGGGCCTTTTGTATAATCATCTCACTGAATGCTCAACCTAAAGGGTAGATCCTCTTTTCTTTATAGATGAGGAAACTGAAGCTCAGAGGTTGGGTCTCTTAGTGACATCACACAGCTCATAAATGACCAAACTGGAATATAAATACAGGGGATTTCTCTACCGCTGTGAACCTCAGTTTCTTCATTTTTAAATAGATCCTCTTTTCTTTATAGATGAGGAAACTGAAGCTCAGAGGTTGGGTCTCTTAGTGACAGCACACAGCTCATAAATGTCCAAACTGGAATATAAATACAGGGGATTTCTCTACCGCTGTGAACCTCAGTTTCTTCATTTTTAAAATGAGGGATGGATGCCTCATCAACCTGGGCATGGGTTATTGGAAGGCAATTGGGAGTCCGCGGCTATTTTCTGTGAGTCCATGGTGCCACCTGCTGGTCAATTTTGGTGAGGCAACCTGACTTACTGAGCCCCAACCATGTTATAGGTACTGTTTGAAGCACTAATGATCTGGTAGGGAACAGACACAACTTATACCCTTATAGGACTTACACCCCTAATGCGGGAGACAAGCTGGAAAACATATATATAGGTGAGATAAATATGTTCCTGATAAATGCTAAGAAGAAAAAATAGGGGAGGGGGATGTAAAATGTCAAGGGGTATATGAGATTTTTAGGAAGGATGGCAGGGAGGCCCTCACTGAGGTCTATTCAAGTAGAGATGGTGAAAACTAGCCCTTCATCTTTATTTCCTTGCACCCAGTCTCTCCAGAAGGTAAGTAGATTCCTCCAGTGGCCACTGTCAAGTTTTCTCTCTCTGTTTCCCAGGAGACAAATGTCTTAGGCTTCAAGGGACCTCGGAAGATGAGCGTGATTGTCCCTGGCATGAACATGGTTCATGAGAGAGTCTCTATCCGCCCCCGTAACGTGAGTCTCTGCCCCACCCTACCCCCTTCCCTGTCATCCTAGCCTCTGCATGAGCTTAGTCTAAGGGTAGAGCTCCAGCCAGTGTGTATATGTGTAGGGGATACATTGTGAGAAGCCCTGGAGGTCTAGGGAAATCTAAGAACCCCCATTCCTGGGACAGATCCCTTTTTGGGGTGGTCATGGTGCCAAGTCTTGGGCCTGACTCAGGTGAGGCTGCCCTCCCAGGAGCATGAGACACTGCTAGCACGCTGGCAGAATAAGAACACAGAGAGTATCATCGAGCTGCAAAACAAGACACCTGTCTGGAATGATGACACACAGTCCTACGTACTAAACTTCCATGGGCGCGTCACACAGGCCTCTGTGAAGAACTTCCAGATCATCCATGGCAATGACCGTGAGTGTTTCTGCCCCTACTCATTACTGTCCACATGACACCTGGGGCTTTTAGCTGAGGGTTCAACTCACCTAGCCCTGCCCATACAGGCCAGAGTTTAAGAATGTGGGCGGTGCAGCTTAGATTAGATGTAAAGAACCTTCTGAAAATAATGTCTGGGAGGCCTTGGAAGAACCTTCTTTGGAGCCCTGGTCTGTGTACTCAGCAGAGTCTCAGGCATGGGAACACCCTTTAAATGGACTTTTTCTCTTCTTTGTCTCCTGGTGTTTGTATGTATCTTTCTCTTTTGCCATCTGCCACCTCTCTCCTGCCTATTGTTCCAATTGGCCTGTTTTACCTCTTTTTGGATTCTCCTGGCATCCGCTTCTTGCTTTTTCTTCCCTCTTGTGGTTTGAGTGTCTGTCTGTCCTTCCCTATCTCCACCATCCCTGCTTTGTCCTTGTCTCTCCGTGCTTATGCCTGGCCCCAGCGGACTACATTGTGATGCAGTTTGGCCGGGTAGCAGAGGATGTGTTCACCATGGATTACAACTACCCACTGTGTGCACTGCAGGCCTTTGCCATTGCCCTGTCCAGTTTCGACAGCAAGCTGGCCTGTGAATAGAGGCCTCCTGTGCCCTTTGGGGTTGCCCAGCCTGGAGTGGAGCTTGCCTGCCTGCCTGCGGAGACAGCCCTGCCTACCCTCTGTACATAGGCCTTCTGCCAGATGAAGCTTTGGCCCTCAGGGGGCTCCCTGGCCCAGCCAGGCAGGAACTGACTTCTCTGCCTGTGCTGCTGAGGCAGGGAGGGGAATAAGGGTGGAGTGGGTGGGTGTGAAGGGACAAGAGTAATTCTTTCTGTGCCCCAAGATCAATGCACACCCCACTCTAGGGTTGGTATTGTGCTACAGCTGTGTTTGCCAAGCTGAGCAACCTCTTCATCTGGGAAGGCCACAGAGGCATAGAGACAGAGGAAGCACAGTGCAGGGCTGCTGTGGCCCAGCCATCCACTCATAGCCCAGGAGTCAGATGACAACAGGTGCCCCAACAGGCAGGGGCACAGTGAGTGAGTACATACATATGTGAACATGTGTGTAGGGGACATCAACTTTATGTAGCAAAGGGCTTTGTGGCCGAGCTGGCTGGCCCTTACAAATACAGAAAGCCCTCCAACTTCAGAAGGACCCAGCCAGGCCTGAGAGAAGTAGGGAGTAGAGGGGACAGGGGAGAGGCAAGACCTTGCCAGGATTGCAGGGGCGTGGCTATCTGTGGCTATGGGAATCAGCTGATGGCCTAGGGTTCTAGCTCATTTCTCTAGGTTTGCTCTGTGTTCACATAGGCAGTGGGAATCTGGCTCTCAAAGCCAAATGTCTTAGTGGACAGGACCTGCAGGACACAGTCTCAGCATGCAAGAGGTGCATGAACAGGCTCCCTGGATCAGAGCTGTACTGGGAGCACTGTCAACTGCCCCAGGAGCTCACTGCTGAGCAGTCCCAGCACAAACCCCAGGAAACGTAGATGGGTCCCGGGTCACCAGCCCCAGACTGCACACAGCTAGGCATGCCTGAGGCTCTTGCTGGCAACACACTATTCTCAAGCCATGGCATGCTCCAGGAAGACTCTCTTCTCTCTTGGGAAAGACCCAATTCCGAGTGCTCTTGAATGTGTTTCACCTCCCACTACTGTAAGCCAAGTCGTGGTTGGTGAGGGCTTCTGTTTGTGGTTCTTGGGAGGGAATGGGACAAGGTGAGGAGAGAAGGGAATATTTTAGAACCACAGGAGATCAGAGGTGGTAGAACCCTTAGGGGATCAGCTAGTACAACCTCATCCCTTTAGGTGAGTCACACGCAGAAAATGGGACTCACCCTGGGTCACCTAGTTGCTTAATGGCAGAATTCAGAACCTCAAGTTCCTTTGATTTCTTTCTTCCCACTGTCCTCCAAGAAATTGGTATCTCCAGCTCTCTGGCCTCCTGGGGCCTATTCTACCTGCCCTCCCCTCTTCCCTTGATTCTAGAGACTTAAAATTGATGCATAAGGTTGAAAGCATTTCAGTAGGAAATTGGGCAGTTCTCTGCTGAAATTTGTCTGGCCTTTTGCAAGTCAGTCTGATCAGGATTGGCCTTTGCTTGGCCCCTCCTTGTGGGCTGCTCAGCCATAAGCAGGCCTTAGCAAGGCTGCTGCACATTTTTCTGTGTAGCTGTGATACAGCGAGCATGAATGTTCTGGGGCTGGTCCTGATCCCTTCCCCCACTGTTACTTCTCCTTGGATGGCACCATCCACCCTGCAGGCCTGAGAACTCTAAGCTTTTCCCACTTGTCATTTACCTTGGCAAAGACGTCTTGTCCAGATGGACATCAGAAATGAGCAGGGAGCAAGCTGGGGTTGTACCTTGCTTTAGTGTAAATATGGTTGCAAAGGCTAAGTAGAAATTGATTTTTTTAAAGAAATAAAAGTCATACTTTAAACACACTAGTGAGGCCCTATAGGTGAAGAAGTTGTTTTGACTTAAGTGGAAGAAGTATGCTCTCATTTCTTTGTAATCTAGGTTTTCCTATGTTGAATGCTTAAAGCACGGCACACCTGTTCTAGCAGGATCTGCTCATACATCTCTGAGAGGCCCCTCCGATGGAAGACTGTTGGCCTCTGCTTTCTTTTTTAGCATACAGAAGAGGGAGTTGACTGGATATTTGGTAGGGTCAAGAAACGTGGGCTGAGCTTTCTAGCCTGGGTGTGGAGAAGGGTAGCCTCAGCAACAAAACTCTCTGAGTGGTAAGCAAAAGCAGATAAGTCACCTTGCTTGAGACCCAGCCGTACAAGGTCTGCTCTTAAGACTCCACTCCAGGTGATACTGGTTTTCCCTGGCCACCAGCCCTGCGTCCATTGGCCCAAGTACTCACCAAGCTGCCAGGGCCCCTGGAGACCACCTGGGTTCAGCCTCTCCCATAGTGAGAGTTCTTGCCCATCACACCTTCTACCCAGATAGTCCTTGATTGGTCAGGGAATGAGTGATGGAATCAGCACTCTCCTAAGAGTGTTGGGCAGCTGGGACCTTAGACAGCTCCTCTGTAACTCCTCCTGGGGCCACACCCCAAAACTTTACACCCTTTGCCCCCAAATAGTTCTTTTGCAGAGTGATGAAGTTCACTTCCACAGATCTTCTCCAAGTCTAGCTTTTCTTTCCTTCTGGCTCCAAGGTGCTCTGTGTCTGTCTGTCTGTGTCTGCATATCTCTGTGTGTATTTGGGGGAAAGGGCAATTAGCAATCAACTGAGGGTTCTTATGATCATATTGCTAAGGATGAGTAGGAAAGGAGTACGGATGTAGTTCTGATCACCTATGGATTGTCCATTTCATGCTCTTTGAACAGAAAGTATACCTGAGAAAGAAATGACCAGCTCTTTCTCCCAAGGTTCTGAGTGGGAGGTCACCATCCAAGAAAGTTGTTAGTTTTTCGAAATCAGTGTATCACATGCATGCTTTTGGATGAATTTGAACATATTCTAGTGAATGTGCCTTAAAACTCGCAACATTAGTTCAGAGGAAGCAAGTAAGGTCCAGACCCATGGCAAGGACAGGTGTCGGAAGCCAGAGAGTGTTATAATGACAGGCTAGAAGAGAACTTTTGGTGCCTACATCCTTCAGTGACAGGGTAACAAGCATGTAGAAGCGGAAGTTTTTTTCTTTCAGAAAATAGCAAGACATTTACCTCTAAGTAAAATTACCATTTACTTAGATATAATTCTGAATTTAATAAGCAGTGGGGGGATTTCAAAGGAAAAGGGCCATGTTTTGCTTACAATGGGAGTCTGCAGTGAGGGAGATGCTGGGATGCCACGTTCATGACTTTGTTACGCAAGCACAAATTCCATCTGTAGGTGGACTTCCTGGTTTTCCCTTACTGCAGTAAAACTGGCCTTCCCCTCCTTATAATTCCTTGCCCTCGCTGTGACATCCATTTGTGACCTCAGGATGCCAGGTGGCCCTCACAGCACACTTTTCCAGAGAGCTGAATGAGTTTTTCTTGTGGTGCCCAGCACTGTGACTGGGACTTTACACTGCCCTGAGCCCTGGCTTGTAGGCCTGTAGCAGCCACCAGGCCAAAAGATGGGCTCTTGTTTGAGTTTATGGCCACCTGTACTTATGTACCTCCAGTTTGCAATTTTTTGTCATCTCAGGATGGGGGGTGGGGGTGGGCAGAATAGAAAAGTACTGAGACAGGTTTGGTTTTCATTTTTCCAACCAAGTGGAGAGGCAAGTTGGTCTTACAGAAAGCACTACTGCACTTAGTGGCAACACGATTTTGAGCAAACCATGAATCTCTCTAGATCCGTTTTCTTAACTACAAAATGATGATGTTGGACTATCAAAGCTTGCCATAGGATGCAGGGGGATTGAAAGTTAATCCTTGCTTTCATCACTACTTTTTCTAGCTCATCACTGTGCCTTTTTTCTTTCCTAAGAAAGACACCACACCCCTCTCCTCTGTTCTCTCCTGTTCCTCCCTCCCCCATCAAGGTCCAGGCAGAGCTGGAGATGAGGCTGAGATCCAGAGTTTCTAGAGGGCAACTCATAATGGCTTAGGAAGGGAAGCCTGATTCTGGCCTCTTTAATCCTGTATTTAGTGACAAAGGGAATTTGGTCAGGATGATTGACATTGCTCTTGCTGGGAACACACATTTAGCCAGTTTTCATAATGCCTAGAATGTGTATGTCTGTTTGCACAAGACTGTCTTTTCATATTTTGGAGTGGTCAGACATTTTATTTTTGTTCAAAATTATCTGGAGTTTTAGACAAACTTCCAAAACTGTGCTTTTATTAAGTGACTTTTTGAATAAACTTTGGTATTCTGGAGCAAATGTATTTATTTATTGGTATGTGCAATGACAAACTTGGTATTTTCCCATGTTGACATTATGTATGTTGTAGAATTTAGTGTTTGTCTAAGTACAGACATATATCAACAAATTAAACTTGAATTGTTTCAAAGTTCTTTGTACTTTTTTTTTTTCATAAAAAGAAAAACATGTCTCTCTCTCTCTACACCATTTCGTCATTCTTTCCTAGGAACCTCAGGTGGTTAGGTGGGTGGTACTAACAAAGGGATCATAGCTTGCTGACATGTGGGTCAGCACTGTCCTCCCTCTGGCCATACATTTCATGTTTAAAGATCATCAGAACCACACCCAGAGGCTGGGAAGGGCTTAAAAAACTGGTCTGCTCTGCCTCATTCAGGGTCTGCTGTGCCACTTGGAGGAATGGGCTGGTGGCTTCTAAGCATCCTCTGTGGGCCTGGCCCTTACGAACAGAACAGTCCTTTAGACCTCAAAAAGGCAGAAAAGCCCAGCGGGCAGACATAACATGAAGACCCAGCCACTGGATTCCTCTGGCTTTGCTCAGAGCCTAACCCATTTAAACAGGACTTGGACAAGCTAGGGAATCTCAGCCTGTGGCGGATTTGAAGCCAAGAGGAAGGGAGGCTGCAGTTGTGGCTGGAAGCAGACATGAAATCTGAAGTTCTGATACTGAGGGAGGAGGTCACAGCTAAAATCACCTAGAGTCTGCAGAATGGCGCTGGGCCATTCCTGGCAGTCAGGGTAGCCTTAGAGGGTGTCAAGTGCGACAGCCCAGCAGCACAGGACTTGATGACAGAGTGATGATGTTGTTGATGATGTCACCAAGCACCTACCACATGCTTCATCCTGGGAAAAAGATATTATAAACAGTATTTCACTTAATCCTAACAGCCCTGTAAGGTGCGTATTATTCCCAGTTCATAAATGAGGAAACTGGTAATCTGAGAAGTTAAGGAATGATCTAAGAAAGAGGAGAAATTTGTCTTTGTCCTTTGTATAAGAAAATGGGAAGGAAAAGAAAAGAGGGGAAAGGTAAGTAGATTTTAGAAAGGTTAGTGGTCAAGGTAAAGTCATAGATGTATCATTCATGTTTTTTTTTTTCTCAGTACTGCTGAATAGCTGAAGTACTAAATTTCTCTTTGGAATACAAATTGGATTGAAGGAGAATTTTAAGAGTGTGGTAATAAGTAGGATTTGCTTGTCTATTGCCTCCAACCTAGTTTCCTGCCTGAAACATGGTCTATCTCCTGTGGCCTCCGCCTCTATAGGAAATAGCATATGCAGGATATTCTAAAAAAGAAAGAGGTTTTTGTTTAGTCATCAGGTTGAAGAAAAATTTTAAATGGCTATAGACATGGTGAAGATAACTCCAGGATAGTCCTGGTTTATGCTGTTACCTTGGCATAATTATTCCAAAAGTGTCCTTTTTCCAAAGTGTCTCAGTTTAGACTATAAGTTATTAGATCACCTAAGCCATAGGTGGTACAGAAACTGGTTCTCAAAAGCCATCACTTCTAGATGTCAAATATACCTCTACTCCTTAGCACACTTCACTGGGCCCAGCTTCTGGAGCTCCCACAACACTAGTCACGGAGCAAATGAGATGCTTTCCTTGTGCTCCTGTGGTGACCAGGAAAGGGGATCTCCTGTCTGGACCACCCACTGATTTAACAAGCATGGTCACAGATGATGCAAGCCAACTACCTGCCCCTAGTGGCATGACTTATGTACTCTGTCATGTTGCCCAAAGGTAACTACAGACCTAGTGCTGGGGGACTGATCAAGTTTGTAGCCCTCTAGTCCAGAGAAATTAAGACCATGGAGAAAGAGGCAGCAGCCATGACAACAAAAATACTGTCCCATGATTTTGGTCATCCTGGGTTATATATACACACATAATTGTCACTCCTGAAGGATAAAATAATTCTGCAAAATCCGATTGTCTTAAATCCTAAATGACTGAAAGGTACATCAAAATTCCTGATATATAAATACATAAATATATTCCTGACATATAGACCCAACCAAGTGCAAGCACGAGCCAGGAGGAGGGCTTACTACTTCTGGTAGGAACTATTCCCATAAGCCTATTTTTTTTTTCCAAAGACTAACATTCAAAATAAAGAGATGGTTATGTAACACTTTACAGACCAGCCTCATCAAAATACTTGAATATCCACACACTTTCATACCCCACTGCTTTTCCAACACCACTCACTCTGCCAAGAATGTTCTTTCTCTTCCTTGCCCACCTGGAGAGGTTCTTAGCTTACCTCAAGGCCCATCTCCTCTGTGAAGTTTCTTGGAAATACTTTGGCAAAAATGATTTCTCTTTCCTTTGTGCTCCTGTACTTTTGGGTCTATATCTCAACTACAGCACAAACCATTGTACAATAAAACAGTTACCACTTAATGAGTGGTTATCATGTATGAGCTAGAACCAATGCTGTTTTACGTGCATTGATTATTTCATTTAATCTCTACAACAGTGTAACAAGACCTGGACTTTTACTTCCCTTACTTTATAAGTGCGGAAGCCAAGACTCAGACCAGTTAAGGAGCTGACCCAAGATTTGGCAGCTAGAATAAACAGGGATAGATCATGACCCACATTTCCCTGCCTGCAGAATTCATGATCTTGAGCCCTCTTACAGTTCATAGTTCATTTTTATTTGTCAGGCTCCCATGTTAAATTGAGTTTTCTGAGATGAGCCTTTTCTATTCCCAGTTTCTAGCACTGAGCAATTGTCTGCTAAATGAATGAATGAATGAACGAGCAAGCTAGAAGGAAACAGAAGTTCTTATCACTAATAAAGGAATCAAATCCTAAGGCAAAAAAAGGAATTTGAACTAGGGACCCAGGGTTCTCTTTGTAAAGGAAATAACATGGAAAACAATTTATCAAAACAGTTAAGAGCACCTACATTACTTTTTAACTTTAGTGTTACATTGCATTTAGATTGTCTTCAATACATTTTAAGCTGCATTCTTTACAATGTGAGTCAAATATTCTACACAGAGATAGATACAATATACATTGTATAGACTCAATCTTCAGTGACTTTTCTCTGTAGTTCAAATAACTAACAAATGCCTAGTGGTAGTTGGCAGATTATCTTAATATGATCCCATACCTTCTGACAGCAGTCTATATGCTTACATGTATGATTTAAACTATTTTCCTGGCAACTTATTTGTGCCAGACACAATGGAACTCTAAAAGCCATATCTACCTTCATATAATTTCTAAAATTTTGAGTCGTCCACATTTCATGACTGGAATGTCCTAAGGAACATGTCCTCTTTAAACTCTCAGGTCTTACATGTAAAGCTGAATTCACTCATCCTTCATGCTAGACAGAATTCACGGATGCCATATTGTCTCAAGAAGACACATGACAACAACTTTGGAGAACAGGCATTTAGCTTGTTCAAAATCTTCCCAATCCTAGTCTACTTCCTACTTTTCCACAGTTCTCTCAAAAGACCCAATATCTGAATGTTCATATCATCTCTTCCCCTGGGCACTGCTATATTGGTTCTTGGCAACAGACACAATTGCAACTTCCCTGTTTTGCTGGCACTTTGAATATTAGCTTAGTCCTCATTTCTGTTTCAATTCATGTGGTTATAAGAACAAATTTCCCAGAGGACACAACATTCAGAAACAGTTTCTAGGCAAGGACTGTCCATAGTGCATGAGTTCTCTCTCCTATTGCGGGTTCCCTGGCCTGAGCTCCTCATGGCAGGACCACCACCCTTGGGCAGGCCTTCCTGCAGCCTCAAACCTTGGTTCTGCAGGGCAGGGACTAAAGTCTCTATCTAAAGCTTCCTCTGGCCACTGAAGACCAGGGGTGCAAAGGTACTTCTGGGTTTGGCAGTTTTGTTGAGCAGAACAGGGATAAAAAGAAAGCTAGAGATCCAAGCAATATCAGAGCAAAACAGTCCCCAAACAGGCCTCGGCTCATTCTCAGGCCAGTGAGAGTCTCCTGCTACTCTGGAGAAAAGAGGATGTCTGAGACAGCATCAGTGCTCCTAGAAAGAGCTTCACTGTGAAGAAGAGGCTTCAGCTCAGACAGCAGTCTTTACCTTGCTCTGGGCCCATCACGCCTACAAACAAAATGTTCTCTTCTCCCCAGGAGAACATTGACCTGCTCAAGGCCCAAATAACAAGGCATCTTGGAGTCTGAAATCTTCACACTTGCAACCTTAAGTCCTCATCACCTGTGAGTTGATGTCCATCCACAGGTAAACCAACTGTTACTCCTAATAGGAAGAGCTGAAGTTTACCCTTGAGAGTTCCCATCTGTAATTACAATAGACCAAACACAATTACTCAATGGATCAACTTCTCTGATGTGGGAAAGGCAAGAAGAGTGACGCTGTCTTGTGTTCACACTAATGTCTATGTTTTATAAGGTGACAGGTGTGTGAGCACAAGGAAGGATACATGATATCCATGGTAGAGGCCTGAGAGCTATGACATTTGAATACAGAGAAGGTAGTACAGGACACAGGGCCACGGATGAAATCTGAGAGGGAAAAGAAAGGTCACCTTGGGACTCGAGGAATGAATACTTCAACGAACTGGCTGCTTTCACTCTAAACCCTGTGGGTTACGCTTCCTCAACATGCCACTTGTATATGCCTTATCAGCACTGATGCCCAACCCTTCATCTCTAAAATCCTGGGGCCACTCCTCTTTGGTGGTTTCTTCTTGCTCGCTGTAGCTATCTGCACAGAATCCAGCATTCTCTGCCAAGACAGCAGGATCCTCTTCTTCATGAAAACAACAGGAACATGTTTCTGGCTTTGGGTCACACAAGGTAACGGGATTATCTTCCTGGGCTATGGGGTCAGTGGGCAGACTTTTCCAGCCCAAATGATCTGATTCCTCATCTTCTATCACTCCCATTCTTTCAGCTATTTCTTCAGCAGAGGGTTCTTTGGAGTCAGGGTAATCCACCAGGATTGTTTCTTGCCTATGCTTGATACAGTCTGAATGGTCATAAATTGGATAAGTCTCTTCAGGGTAACCTAGAGAGAAAATTAGCACAAAGTCTTACAAAGAATGTGTCTTCAAAAAAAATAAAGTGTCAGGCTCAAAGAGGATTCTCAGGCAGCAGCCACCCTATCCCAGCAAATCCATTCAAGAAATCTCTAAGATGATTCTAATAGTCCTAAAGTTTCGCTTGAGCAAATTCATAGCAATATGGCTCACTGTCCCAGTGCTCTTTGAAATACAAACCAATTCAGATGAAAATCCCTTCTTAAGTGTAGGGTGCTTAGGGCAGAGTTAAGTCTCACATCACGTGCTTCTGGGTACTAATGGAGATTAAACAAACATGAGCCTTCAGTCTAAAAAAAAATGTACCAAATACCAGCTGGAGAGGGCATAGCTCAAGGCTAATGTTTATAATTTCTATTTGCAACCATCTCCAAATCTTCCTGGAGGCGAGGTGGGTAGGAAAGGAAGCTAAACCCTTTGAAAAATACACCATGAAGCTTTCTACTTATCAAAACAACTGAAATGGCTTGCAAGTGTTAGGAATAGAGTGTACTTTAGCAAGACATGCCCAAGATCCCAAAGGACAAGCATTGCATTTTCAAAAGACAGAATTCCTATTGTTGGCTTCTTTGTCTTCCCAAAATGGAACAAAAGGAAATAACAAATTAGTAAACAAAATGAGTAACACTGGTACTGAATCCCAGCTATAATGATGAGAAAAAGGAAAATGTTGCCAAATTAAGGAATGAAATAAAATAAATCTGTGTCAGCCAAACTGAGCCTGAGCAGCAGATGGGCCGTGCTGGAGCTCACATGCCAGGGCTGGCAGCAGCGGCTGTGCTCACTGCACAATGTGAAAAGCTGCAGAATTCAAAATCCATTTGCACATTATGATAATTGGAAAATTCAACCCCAACGTAAACCACTTTTTGCCTACAGACTGTGAAAAACAGCAGTCTTTTTTGGTACAGTGTAGTGGGTGCGGAGACATTTTTACAATGTTTACTGCTTTTCCTGATTATAAAAGTCACACAGACTCATTGTAGAAAATTTGAAAAAATACAGACAAGCTTAAAAAACAAAACACGAATCACCCAGAATCCCACCCCTAATAATTTGCTGGCCTTTTTTACCATATATAAACATATATTTTTCTTTTTCCTATTTTTAATAAAGAAGGATATTATATATAAAATTTGAACCCTGATTTTTTTCATTCAACATTACATCATAAGCATTTCTCCATGTCATTAGGCATTTGAAAGTTGGCTACAAAATATCCCATCATATAGCTACATAATTGACAATGATTTACCATTCCTCTTCTGTAAGACATTTAGATTCTTTCTAGTTTTTCCCCTATTATGAGTAACATAGCAGTTGAGATCTCTGAATATAAATCCATGTCCACTTTCCTAATTCGTTAAGACAGATTTCTGTAAATATGAAAAGTAGACCAAAGGGAATGGACATTTTAAAAGCCTTTTGTATAGTCTGCCAAATTTCTTTACAGAGGAGTGGTATAAATTTTCAGTCCTACCAGTGATGTAAAAACTGTCTATCTTATAACACCCTCATGCCAATACAGTCTTTATTTCCAGGCTTAACTTACTGTGGACAGAATTCTAGATAAAATGGAGCTTAGCTACCTACCCAAGTCTCTCACAGCCTCCTTGGTCAAGAACAGGGGCTAGGGAAGCCTGCTTGCTAGTCAGCTCCCAGCTACTGAATGCTAAAGAGAAGTCCATTTGCTGCCATATCCCTGCCTTCTTCCCACATCAAGAACAATCTTATCTTTGAATTTACATAACTATCTGTGCTGGTTTAAGAGAAAAGACCACACTGACTCAGGCTCCTGCCCACGCCAGTGGCAAGGTCAGTCCAGGGGTCCTGGGCTCTGGTCCACCCCCAGCATCAGGCTGGCCTCCACAGCCCCAGACTTCATGTCTGCCCCTATATCAGGCCCCAAGCCAGTCCCACAGCCCAAGTCATCAGACCCAGCCTCCAGATCAGCTCTTATATCCCCACAATCCAGCAGACCTAGGGGCAGGGCCAACCTAGTAGACCCCAGCGCTAGGCCTGCCTCTGTGGACCCAGGATCCAAGCCATCCCCCACGGCGCCAGGACCTAGGCCGACCCTCATGGACCCTAGCCTCCAGGCCCACCCCTGCAGACTCAGGCTCAAGGACCACTACTGCCCCAGGTCAGCCCCTGTAGACCTAGGTTTCAGACTGCCCCCATCCCTGCAGATACAGGCTCCAGACTTGCCCTTGTGAATCCAGGCTCCAGGCCCAACCCTGTGGACCAAGCACCAGACCAGTATGCCTGAGGACTCCAATAGCAAGCTTGCCAAATGGCCTACCCAGAATCTCTGGATGGGCTGTCTGATGAATGGCTTTCCCAAACAAAGCCAGTCTGCAAAGACTGGAATAAGTCTCTGCTTCTTTAAACACAGAGACACCAACACAAAGCCACAAGGATCGAGAACAATCACGGAAACATGTTACCACCAAATGAACAAAATAAAGCACTAGTAACAGATCCTAAAGACATGAAGATACCTGAACTTCCAGGCAAAGAACTCAAAATAATCATTTTAAGGAAGCTCAGCAAACTTCAACAAAGCACAGAGAAACAATTCAATGAAATCAGGAAAACAATAAACATCCAAAATGAAAAATGTACCAGAGATTAAAATTATATTTAAAAACCCAAAAATTCTGGAGCTAAAAAATATGACAAATGAAAAATAGAAAGAGAGAGAATTAACAGCAGAACTGACCAAGCAGAAGAAAGAACCTGTGAACACAAAGATAGGCTATTTGAAAATACACAGTCAGATGAGGAAAACAAAATGAGATGGAATGAAGAAAGCTTACAGGATTTATGAGACAGCATCAGAAAGGCAAACATTTGAGTTAAGGAGTTCAAGGAGAAGAGACAAATGGGTAGAAAGCTTTAAACAACAGCAAAAAACTTCACAAATCTGAAGAAAGATGTAAATATCCAGGTACAAGAAGGTCAAAAATTTCCAATCAGATTCAATCAAATTAAGACTACACCAGACATATTATAAATAATCTGTTGGGGCTGGCTAGTTAGTTCAGTTGGTTAGAGCACAGCCTTGCAACACCAAGGTCAAGGGTTTGGTTCCCAGTACCAGCCAGCTGCCAGAAAAAAAGAAAAAAACTGTCAAAAGACAAAGACAAAGAAAGGATCTTGAAAACAGCAAAAGAAAAGAAGCAAATCACATATAAAAGAATTCCAATTAGGCTAGCAGTAGATTTCTCAGCAGAAGCCTTACAGGCCTGGGGAGAGTGGGATGATATATTCTAAGTGCTGAAGGGAAAAACTGCCAACCAAGAATACCATACCCAGCAAAGCTGTCTATCAGAAATGAAGGAGAGATAAAGACTTTCCAAAACAAACAGAAGCCAAGAGAGTTCATTACAAGATACACCTTACGCAAGAGACACCTTACAAAAAATGCTAATGGTTGTTCTTCAAGCTGAAAGAAAAGGACGCTAATTAGTAACACAAAAATATATGAAAGCGTAAAACTCATTGGTAAAAGTAAGTATAAGTACCTGGTCAAATTTATAATACACTAACACTGTAATGATGATGTGTAAATCATTTATATATTTAGTATAAAGGTTAAAAGACAAAAATATTAAAAATAATAACAGCTACAATAATTTCTTAAGGAACATACAATATAGAAAGATATAAATCATGACATCGAAACATAAGATGTTGGGGGAGGTGGAGTAAAAATGTACTGTTATTCTATGTGATCAAAATTAAGTGGTTATCGGGCCGGCCCGGTGGCGCACTGGATAAGTGCGCCGCTTGGGAAGCGCGGCGGCGCTCCCGCCCGAGGGTTCGGATCCCACATGCAGACCGGTTCCCGCTCACTGGCTGAGCGAGGCGCGGGAGCGACACCGAGGGTTGCAATCCCGTTGCTGGTCCCCGGTCCGGTACGGGGGCAACACTGAGGGTTGAGATCCATTGCCGGACACGGAAAAAGACAAAAAGACACACACAAAAAAAATAAAATTAAGTGGTTATCACTTGAAATAGTGGTTATAACTAAAAGATCTTTTATGTAAGCTTCATGGTAACCACAAACCAAAAATCTATAGTAGATACACAAATGGCAAAAAGTAAGAAACCAAAGCATACCATTAGAGAAAATCAACTAATCACAAAGGAATATAGCAAAACAGGAACAAAGAATCTACAAATAAACCAGAAAACAACAAAATGGCAGAACTAAGTCCTTACCCATCAATAATTACCTTGAATGTAAATGAATTAAATTCTCCAATCAAAAGACATAAGAGTGGTTGAACAGATTTTTTTTCAAAAAAGACCCAACTGTATGCTGTCTATAAGACACTGACCTCACCTTAAAGGACATACAAAGGTTGAAAGTCAAAGTATGGAAAAAGATACTCCAAACAAATGCAAACCAACAGAAAGCAGTTTGCATTTGTTTGGAGTATCTTTTTCTTTTTTTTTTTTTTTGTCTTTTTTCGTGTCCGGCAATGGATCGCAACCCTCAGTGTTGCCCCCACACCAGACCGGGGACTGGCAATGGGACTGCAAGGTTGCCAGTGCCCGGTATGGGCGCGACACTGAGGGTTGCGATCCATTGCCGGACACGAAAAAAGACAAAAAAAAAAAAAAAAGAAAAAGATACTCCAAACAAATGCAAACCAACAGAAAGCAGTAGTAGCTATACTTACATAAAACAGATGTTAAGTCAAAAATTGTAAAACGAGACAAAGAAGGACACTGTATGATAAAAGAATCATCAAGAAGACATAACAATTGTATGGGCCAGTCTGGTGGCGCACTGGGGAGTGCACCGCTTGGGAGCGTGGCGGCTCTCCCGCCGAGGGTTCGGATCCCATGTGGAGACCGGTTCCCACTCACTGGCTGAGCGTGGTGCGGGCGCAACACTGAGGGTTGCGATCCCGTTGCCAGTCCCCGGTACGGGCGCGACACTGAGGGTTGCGATCCATTGCCGGACACGAAAAAAGACAAAAAAAAAAAAAAAAAAAAAGA
>NW_007730876.1:12913-15890 GCF_000696425.1 Galeopterus variegatus | reverse complement strand
GCTCCCGCTCACTGGTTGAGTGAGGCGCGGGAGCAACACCGAGGCTTGCAGTCCCATTGCCAGTCCCCGGTCTGGTGTGGGGGCAACACTGAGGGTTGCGATCCATTGCCGGACACGGAAAAAAGACAAAAGACAAAAAAATATATATATATATATGCACCCAATGTCAGAGCACCTCAATATATAACCAAATAAATATTAATATATCTGAAGAGAGAGATACACTGTAATACAATAACAATAGGGTACTTATATATCCCACTTTGAACAAGGGCAGATCAAACAGAAAATCAATAAATATTGTACATAAATTGCACTTTAGACCAAATGGAACAGACATATGAGTATATATATTCCATCCAACAGCAGCAGGATACACATTCTTCTCAAGCATACACAAAATACTCTCCAGGATAGATCATATGTTAGGCCTTAAAACAAGTTTTAACAAATCTAAGAGGACTGAAATCATATTAAGTATCTTTTCCAATCACAACAGTATAAAACTAGAAATCAGCAATATAAAGAATTTCAGAAAATTTGCAAATATGTGAAAATTAAACAGTATTCTCCTAAACAATCAATGGGTCAAAGAAGAAATAAAAAGAAAATTAAAACATACCTTGAGACAACTGAAAATAGACACACAACATACCAAAACTTACAGGATGCAGCAAAAGCAGTTCTAAGAGGGAAATTTATAGTAATAAATGCCTACATCAAAAAAAAAGAAAGATCCCAAATAAATAACCTAATGTTACACTGTAAGGAACTAGAAAAAGAAAAACTTAAGCTCGAAGTTAGCAGAAGGAAGGACATCATAAAAATCAGAGCAGAAAAACAATAGAAATTATCAATGAAACTAAGAGCTGGTTTTCTGAAAAGAAACAAAACTGACAATCCATTAGCTACATTAACTAAGAAAAAAAGAAAGAACGGGCCGGCCCAGTGGCGCACTGGAGAGTGCGCCGCTTGGGAGCATGGTGGCGCTCCCACCGAGGGTTCGGATCCCACGTGGAGACCAGTTCCCGCTCACTGGCTGAGCGCGGTGTGGGCGCAACACTGAGGGTTGCGATCCCGTTGCCGGTCCCCAGTACGGGCGCGACACCGAGGGTTGCGATCCCATTACCGGTCAGTAAAAAAATAGACAAAAAGGAAAAAAAAAAAAAAGAAAAAAAGAAAGAAGACTCAAATAAATATAATCAGAAATGAAAAAGGAGACATTACAACTGGTGCTACAGAAATAAAAAGGATCATAAGAGACTACTACAAATAATTATATGCCAACACAGTGGATAATCTAGAAAAAATGGATAAATTCCTAGACACATACTACCTACCAAGACTGAATCATGAAGAAATAATGCGAATAGACCAATAACAAGTAAGATGAACAGTGAAATCTGTAAGAATTATCAATATAAAACAAATAATTATTGATAACTGCTAGAAATTTAACATTCTCAACATTGTTAAGAAATGATGCTTAAAACAGGAAAGGCTAATATCTCTAAAATTTAATAACGCTTATAGCTAAATTATACATAATTCCAACAAAACCTTTTTCAAAGGTAGTTAGAAAATAAATGTGATAAAAGATTTTACCTTATATGGGAACACACTTATATAATAAAGATTTATAATTTGCAGGAAAAAAGGAATTGTATTTTACTGATTACTAGTGAGACTGAAATATTTTTGCATCTATTTTATAGCTGGTTGCATTTGTTTTCTTTTGTGAACTGCTTATCTGTGAGGATATCAGTGTTTTCAAAATAATTTATAGAACTTTTTATATATTAAATATAACTTCTTTCCAGGCATATTTGTTATAAATATTTTTCCAGTTTAGTGTTGGCTTTGTGGTATTCTCCCCAGCATTTGGTGTTGTAGTTACTATTTTTTATTCCAGCTATTCTGATAGGTGTGTAGTGGTAACTCATTGTAATTTTAATTTGCATTTCCTGGGCCGGCCCGGTGGCGCACTGGAGAGTGTGCCGCTTGAGAGCGCGGCGGCGCTCCCGCTGAGGGTTCGGATCCCATGTGGAGACCGGTTCCCGCTCACTGGCTGAGCGCGGTGCGGGCACAACACCGAGGGTTGCGATCCCATTACTGGTCAGTAAAAAAGAGACAAAAAGAAAAAAATAATAATAATAATAATTTGCATTTCCTTAGTGGCTAATGATGTGAAACATCTTTTCATATGCTTAATTGTGATCTGTACATCCTCTTTGGTGAAATGTCTGTTTATATCTTTTGCCCATTTTCTCATTGGATTGTTTACCTTTTACAGTTGAGTTTTGAAAGTTATTTATATATTGTAGACTAGTCCTTTTGTTGGATATGTGGTTTGCAAATATTTTCTCCCACTGTGTAGCTTGTCTTTTCATCATCTTAACAGGACCTTTTGTAGAGCAAAAATTTTTAGTTTTGATTAAGTCCAATTTATCCTTTTATGAACTGTACTTTTTGATATCAATTCTAAGAACTCTTTGCCTAGCTCTAGATCCCAAACATTTTCTACTTTTTTCTAAGAGGTTTATAGTTTTACATTTTACATTTAAGTCCGTGATCTATTAGGTGTTAATTTTTGTATAAGGCATTGAGACTTAAATTTTATTTTATTTTATTTTATTTTATTTTATTTTATTTTATTTTATTTTATTTTATTTTATTTTATTTTATTTTATTTTATTTTATTTTATTTTATTTTATTTTTTATTTTATTTTATTTTATTATTTTATTTTATTTTATTTTATTTTATTTTATTTTATTTTTTATTTTATTTTATTTTATTTATTTTATTTTATTTATTTTATTTTATTTTATTTTATTTTATTTATTTTATTTATTTTATTTTATTTTATTTTATATTTTATTTTATTTTATTTTATTTTATTTATTTTATTTTATTTTATTTTATTTTATTTTATTTTATTTTATTTTATTTTATTTTATTTTATTTTATTTTATTTT
>NW_007730876.1:0-12437 GCF_000696425.1 Galeopterus variegatus | reverse complement strand
TTTATTTTATTTTATTTTATTTTATTTTATTTTATTTTATTTTATTTTATTTTATTTGTCTATGGATATCTGATCACTCCAGCACCATTTGCTTAAAAGGCTATCTTTCCTCCTTTGTCAAAAATTGGTTATGCATATTAGTTTGGGTCTACTTCTAGGTTCTCTGTTCTGTTCCACTGATGTGTGTCTATTCTTGCAACAATACCACACAGTCTTGTTTACTTCAGCCATAGAATCAAGTAGACTGATTCCTCCCACTTTCTTTTTCAAAACTGTTTATTCTATTTCCTCCGCCTTACCATATACATTTTAGAATAATACTGTCTATATTTACAACAAATCTTGATGGAATTTTGACAGGAATTGTGTTCAACTGTATGTCAACGTGGGGAGAAATGACATTTGTACTGTGTTGAGTTTTCCAATCTGTGAGCATGATAAGTCTCTCCATTTATTTAGATTCTCTTTATTGAGGAAGTTTCTCTGTATTCCAATTTTTCTGAGAGTTTTTATTATGAATGGATCTTGCATTGCTTTTATGCTCAAAAAGTTCTTTCCTGCTAAAGAGNTTTTATTATGAATGGATCTTGCATTGCTTTTATGCTCAAAAAGTTCTTTCCTGCTAAAGAGACGGTACATATTCATAACTCCTTAACAATATATTATATCTGGAATTATTCTGATGTTAAATGTGTAGAATCTAACTTCAGCTTCTGGCAATCACTTTTTATTATGAATGGATCTTGCATTGCTTTTATGCTCAAAAAGTTCTTTCCTGCTAAAGAGCCGGTACATATTCATAACTCCTTAACAATATATTATATCTGGAATTATTCTGATGTTAAATGTGTAGAATCTAACTTCAGCTTCTGGCAATCACTGAGACATGGGGATTCTCTGCATTAAATAATGTGAAAATCAAAGAAAACATATAAAGCACCAATTTTCAAACACTGCATGACAGGCAATGCAGAGTAATCATAGAGAGAAGGGAAAAAGAACCCAGTGGTCTCACTGAGCTGGGAAAACAGAGATTAGAATTTAAGGCAGCCAGAGCAGCTAGAATTTACACGGAATACTGGAAAGTATGGAGCTTCATAAAAAAAGAGTTTCTCACTGAGCTGGGAAAACAGAGATTAGAATTTAAGGCAGCCAGAGCAGCTAGAATTTACATGGAATACTGGAAAGTATGGAGCTTCATAAAAAAAGAGTTCCAAAGATCTGCAGAGCGACCTCTTCATATTTTCAGCTGAATACTGATCTGTACATACACAGGAAAGAACTACCCAAGGCTAGGAAAATAACTACTGAAAGTATTAGGCTTAAAAATTCTTGGAACTCACACATAATTAGGAATAGTTCATGTTCCTACCAGTGAGAGTCTTAAGACCTTGTGGGACATCAGGTAGAGAAAAAGATAATACCTTACTAGTGGGGCTAAACTAGCCCCAGAATAAAGGCTGCTCTAGACCCAATCCAACACATCTTAAAAACAAGCCTTAGAGGGATCAATTGATTTCTGGTAATTTAATTGTGTGTCAGAAAGAAGTTTAACACTATCTAAAGTAGTAAAACAAAGTTCTATGCCCAACAATGTAAAATTTACAATAACCATCATCCAATCAAAACTTACCAGGCATGCAGAAAAAGGAAATTAGAACCCATAACCAGGAGAAAAAACAATCACTAGAAACAGACCCAGAAATGACACAGATGATAAGATTAGCAGCCAAGACTGTCAAAAAGCTATTGTAAATATGTCTCATGTTTAAGAAAGTAGAACATATGAACAGATGAGGAGAGAAATGAAATACATAAAAAAGACCCAAATGGAACTTCTAGAGATGACAATTCAATATCCAAAAGTAAAAATACATTGAATAGGATTGATAGATTAAATGCTGTAGAAGAAAAGATCAATAAACTTGAAGATGCAGCAAGAAAAACTATTCAAAATTAAGCATGGTAAGAAAAAAGACTGAAAAATGAACAGACCACATGTGATCTGTGGGGCAATATCAAACATATGTGCAATTGGAGAGCAAGAAGGAGATATGAGAGACACAGACAGATATTAATGAAATAATGGCCAAAAATTAGGTCATGGATATAAGCTTCCACCTTGAGAAACTAGAAAAAGAATGACAAATTAAAGCCAATGTAAGCAAAAGGATGGAAACAGAAGTCAATGAAACAGGAAAAAGAAAAGCACAATAGAAAAAAACATACATTAAAAGGATGATAATGGAATATTATGAACAACTTCGTACTAATAGTAAATTTAACAATATGGGTGAAATAAGTAAATTCCTTGAAAGATACAAACTATCAAAGTTCATTTAAGAAAAAATAGATAACCTGAATAACAAAATATCTGTTAAAGAAATTCAATTCATACATAAAGTCTTCCCACAAAGAAAACTCCAGGCCCAGAGAGTATCATTGGAGAATTTCACCTAAGACTTATGGAAGAAATAATAGCAATTCTACACAAATTCTTCCAGAAAATAGAAGAGGAAGGAACACATCCCAATGCATTTTATGGGGCAATTACTCTGAAATCAAACCCAAAGACATTACAGGAAAAGAAAACCACAGATCAATATCCCTCATAAACACAGCCATAAAAATAAATCTTTAGCAAATTGAATCTAGCCATGTACCTTATCATGACAAAGCAGAGATTATTTTGGGAACGTAAAGTTGTTCTAACATTCAAAAATCAATGTAAATCAATATAATTCATCATATTGACTGACTAAAACAGAAAAATAATATGATCATCTCAGTTGCTTTAAAAAAAAATTTCACAAAAATTCAATACCCATTCATGATTAAAAACTCTCAGCAAAGTAAGAGTAGAAGTTAGCTTCCTCAACTTGAACATAAGCATCCATGAAAAACCGTCAGCTCACATCCTACCAATGGAGGATGTGTGAGTGCTTTCCTCCTGACACCAGGAAAGCAAGGATACTTGTTCTCACCACTTCTGTTCAGTGTGCTGGAGGCTCTAGCCAGTGCAATAAGGCAAAAAAACCGCAAAACCAAAACAAAACAAAAAACCCCCCAAAACAAATAAAGGAACACAGATTAGAAAAAAAGAAGAAAACCTGTGTTTATTCATAGAAAATTTAATCATCTATATAGAAAATCCTAAGGAACCTAATTCTAAGAAATCTATATATTTTTAAAAAGATACTAGAATTAAGTGCATTTAGAAAGGTCACAGGATATAATTTCAGAACACAAAAATCAATTGTATTTCTATATAGTAGCAACAAGCAATCAAAAATTTTAAAATGCCACTTACAATATCATAAAAAAAAAAAGAGCTACACTTGACCCTTGAACAATAAAGGGGTTAGGGGCACTGATCCCCCCTGCACTACATTTTCTGCCGCATGTTGGGCAGCAGGCAGAGGGGCACATCATTACTTAAGTAGTAGTTACTTAACTACTTAACTACTAATAGTATACTGTTAGGTAGGCTACTTAAGTGATTGGTTAATTTTCCAATAATTTATTGAAAAGAATCCATGTATAAGCAGGCCCAAACAGTTCAAACCCATGTTGTTCAAGAGTTTGCTGTACTTAGGAATAAGTTTATAAAACATGCAAAACTTAAACTGAAAACTACAAAACACAGCTGAGAGAAATTTTTAAAGGTGTAAATAAATGGAGAGATAGAACATGTTCATGGATTGGAAGATTCAATATTGTTACAATATCAATTCTTCCAAACTGATCTATTCAGTGCAATACCAATCAAAATCTCATCAGGCTTTTTCAAAAAAACTTGACACAATGATTAGAAATTTATATGAAAATATAAAGTACCTAGAATTGCCAAAATAATTTTGAAGGAAAACTTGAAGAATTTAACATTACTTGATTTCAAGATTTACTATAAAGACACAGTAATAAAGACTGTGACATTGGTGATAGTACAGACATACAGATCAATGGAGCAGAATAGAGTCCAAAATAGACACACACATACATGGTCAACTGATTTTAAAACAAAGTGCCAACATAATGAAATGTAACAGAAGGAGCTGGAACAAAAGGAGGTGGGTATTGATATGGAAAAAAATAAACCTAAGTCCCAACACCTTGTACCATCTATAAAAATTAACTCAAAATAGATCTCAGGCCTAAATGTAAGAGCTAAAACCATAAAATTTCTAGAAGAAAACACAGGAATTAGGCAAACCTTCAGTTAGGCAAAGATTTCTTAAACAGAATACAAAAAATGTGAATCATAGAAGGAAAAAATGATAAATTGGACTTCATCAAAATTAAAACTTCTCTTTGAGAGATGCTGTTAATAAAAAGGGAGATGTCATCAAGATGGTGGAATGGACAGTCCCCAGCATCTCTCTCTCCTACAACTGATCAATTTACAATTATTAAAAGGCAAAGACTGCTAACCAGGGACCACTGGAGCGCAGGAGAACAGGAGGAGTTCATGAAGGTGGCAGAAGTTATGTCAAGAGAAAGAAGGTACTGCTCCCACCATTTCAAGCCCTGGCTGCTTCAGGGCTGCCCTGATGAAGGGCAGGAAAAATTTGTAGCACATGACACAGGAGCCATACAAAGCTGCAGCCATGCCCTTTGCATGAAGTTGGGGATAAGAAGGCCTCTGAGTGCACCAAACCAGCCCCTAGGCCAGTGACACAATACTGAGGGCCACATCTGACTGAAGAAAGGAGCCACCCAGAAACCAGTGAGTTACCATGAGGGACCGGTGCACAGCCCACACCACAGGAAGCATTTGGAGTGCAGGGGGAGGATGGCCTACTGGGGGAACATTGGAGTGCAATGTGGGTAGCTGATTTTGCCTTTTTATTGATACAGGCCTACTCAGTGGAGACTGGTCAGGAAGACAAAACTGCAGGGGGTGCAGTTTGCTGGAAAGACTTGGTTCTAGGCCAGAATATCCATACAACCCAGGTGTATCTGACCTCACAAGATCTGGAAGTGATTAAAAGGACAACAATTAAAGTATGAGCCACAAAAAAAAGCTTTCTACAGAGAATCAGCAGCAAAGCAGCATAACTCAATGGCAGGGCTTAAGTGCTGGTCCCCAAAGGAAGTTTCCCCAATTTGGGAACTAACTAAAGGACGACAAATTAGTTTCCAGTACAGTGTTTAACTGGTGGTGACAGATAACTGGGAAAAACAAAAAACCCACAGATGAGAGACAAAGCTCTCCTGTTAACCAGTAAAGGCTTAACATCACCAAAGAACACCTATAAAACCTAGAAGAGGTAACAATCTCCTCAAATACCCAGGCATCAACATAAAGACACAAAGATTGAGAAAGAACAGAGAAATATGACACCATCAAAAGAAACAAACCAAGCACCAGCAATGGACTCAGAGGAACAGTGTATTTATAAAAGGTCTCACAAAATTCAGAATAACCCTCTTAAGGATGTTCAACGAATCACAAGAAAATACAGATAGAGAATCAAATGATAACTGGAAAACAATCCAGGAGCATAATAAGAAATTTGACAAAGGAATTGAATCAATTAAAAATAAATAAATAGAAATTCTAGAAATAAAGAATACATTATCTGAACTGAAAAACTTACTAGAAAGCTCCAACAGCACACTTAATCAAACTCAGGAAAGAATCAAAGATAAAATATATGAAATTATCAAACCAGAGGAGCAAAAAGAAAAAAAGACTAAGAAAAAAGGAAACAGAAATATGGCAAATATGGGACTCCCTCAAGCAAAATAACCTCTGCATAACTGGCATACCTGAAGGAGAAAACATGTAGAAATCATATTCAAGGAAATAATGCCTGAAGATTTCCAAAGCACAGAGAAAGATGACATCACCCAGGTACAGGAAGCTCAGAGGTGGCCAATCAAATTCAGTCCAAGAAGGAACACCCCAAGGCACATCATAATCAAATTATCAAAACCAAAGACAAAGGTACTAAAAGCAGCAAGAGAAAAGCAACACATAACATTCAATGAAGCCCCAATATGTCTCTCAGTGGATTTCTCAGGAGAAACACGCAGGCCAGAAGAGAATGGGATGATATATTCAGAGCGCTGAAGGAAAAAAACTGTCAGCCAAGAATTCTCTATCCAGCAAAACTAACCTTCAAATATGAAGAAGAAATAAAATCTTTCCCAGACAAACAAAAGCTAAGGGAATTCAACACCTGACCTACCTTACAAGAAATACTCACCTCCGACCAGTAGCAGGCAAGAGAACAATGCTTGGGGTTCTAGGCAGGAGCCGAGGGCAGCTGTCCCCTCCACTTGGTATCAAGCAAGAGATCAATGCCCAGGATCCTAGGCAGGAGTCAAGAGCAGCTGCCCTCTCCACCTGGTAGCAGGTGAGACAGCAACACCTGGGGTCCTAGGCAGGAGCCAAGAGTAGGCACCACCTCTTCCCAGAAGCAGGCAAGAGAGCAACTCCTGAAGTCCTACGCAGGAGGTGAGGGCAGCCACCCTCTCTGCCCAGAAGCAGGCAAGAGAGCAATGCCCAGAGTCCTAGGCAGGAGCTGAGGGCAGCCACCCCCTCTGCCCAGAGGCAGCAAGAGAGCATACCAAAAACACCACTTCCATGTGGGTGGCCCACCACAGCCACTGCCACTGCCACAGCTGCTGCAAAAGCACCTCCATGTCACCACAGTGGCCAGGGATGCTATACCTAGCAAGGCTATCCTTCAGAAATGAAGGGAAAATAGTGTATTTTCCAGACCAAAAAAAACTGCCGGAATTCACCACCACATGACCAGACCTATAAGAAAACCTCAAGGAAATCCTACATCTGGAACCCAAAAAATGATAATCACTACCACGAATACACAAGAAAGAACAAAAATGCAAACAAGCAAGAGAAAGAAACTAAATCTTAAAGCCACAAAAAAACATAATGACAATGTGATAAATGCCCCTGCTTTATTTCTGATTTTAGTAATTTTGGTCTTTTCTCTTCTTTTCATGGTCAATCTAGATAAAAGTTTGCAAATTTTGTTGATCTTTTTAAAGAATCAACTTTTGGTTTTGTTGAATTTTTCTATTACTTTTTAATTCCCTATTTTATATGTTTCTGTTGTCATTTTTATTTCCTCCTTATATTTGCTTTTGATTTAGTTTGTTCTTCTTTTTCTATTTTCTTAAGATAGAAGTTTACATTACTGATTTGAGATCTTTCTTATTTTTAATATAGATGTTTACAAGCATAAATTTTCCTCTAAGCACTGCATGAGCCCTGCATACTATAAATTTTGATATGTTGTGTTTTGATTTTTATCTCAAGGTACTCTCTAATTTCCCTGTGATTTTTCTTTTTGCCCATTGTTTATTTAGGAGAGTATTATTTAATTTCCACACGCTTGTGAATTTTCTAGATTTCTTTCTGTTATTGTGGTCAAAGAACATATTTCTTATTATTTTCTATTATTTTAGTCTTTTTAAATGTATTAACACGTGTTTTGTGGCCAAAAAAAAAAAAAAGAAAAGAAATGCTAAAGGGAGTTCTTCAATCTGAAAGAAGATGGCACTAAGGAGCAGCAAGAAAATATATGAAGGTATATAACTCATCAGTAAAGTTAGTTCACAGACCTCAGAATACTCCAGTGTCATAAGGGAGATGAATCAACCATTTACATCCTTAATATGAAGACTAAAGGACAAACCTGACAAGACAACAACAAATACAACAACCATATAAGAGACAGGCAATATTAAAAGATGTAACTTGAAACAACAAAATGCCCAAAAATGGGAGGAGTGACAGCAAAGCATAGATTTGGCTTTGGTTCTTTCTTTTCTCTTAGATATCAAAGTCAAGATGTTATTAGTCAAAATAATCTGTTATAACTAACTAATCTGTTCTTTGTAAGCCTCATGGTAACGATAACACAAAAACTTATGAGACATACTAAAAATAAATAGAAAGAAATCAAAATACACTTTTAGGGAAAACCACTCAATCACAAAGGAAGACAGTAAGACTGGAAAAAAAGAAAAAAGGATCAACAAAATGTCAAGAAAAAAGGTAACAAAATGGCAGTAAGAAGTCCCTATATATCAATAATAACTCTAAATGTAAATGGATTAAATGACCCAATTAAAAGACAAAGAGTGGCTCAATGGATTATAAAACAAAAACAATACCAGGCCAGCCCTGTGGCTCACTCAGGGGAGTGTGGCGCTGGAAGCACTGAGGCCATGGGTTCGGATCCTATATAGGGATGGCCAGTGTGCTCACTGGCTGGGCATGGTGCAGACAACACCGTGCCGAGGGTTGCAATCCCCCTACCTATAAGAAATTCACTTCACCTGTAAAGACATACACTAACTAAAAGTGAAGGAATGGAAAAATGTATTTCATGCAAATGGAAAAGAAGAGCATGAGTAGCTATACTTATATCAGATAAAATGGACTTCAAATCAAGGAAAATAAAAAAACAGGAAAGGAAGGTCATTATATAATGATAAAAGGACCATTCAACAAGAGCATATAACAATTCTAAATACATACACATCCAACTGGAGAAATAGACTCCAACACAATAGTTGGGGACTTTAACATCCCACTTTCAGTAAAAGATAGATCATCTAGACAGAAAATTAACCAAGAAAATAAGAACTAATCTCTATTCTAGGGTTACTGAACCTAACAGACCTAAATAGGACATTTCATCCAGCAGTTATGGAATACACATTTTCTCAGCAGCACACAGAACATTCTCTAAAATAGACTATATGTTAGGTCACAAAACAAGCCTCAACAAACTAAAAAAACCTTAAATCATATCAACTACCTTGTCTGACCACAATGGCATAAAACTTGAAATCAACAACAAAAGGGACACTAGAAACCATACAAATACATGGAAATTAAACAACATGCTCCTAAACAACAAATGGGCCAAAGAAGAAATCAAAAAGGAAATTAAAAAATACCTAGAGACAAATGGAAATGAAAACACCAGAATCTATGGGATACAGCAAAAGCAGTCCTAAGAGGGCAGTTTATAGCAATAAATGCCTACACCAAAAAAGAAGACATCAAATAAACAACCTAACATTACATCTGAAGGAGCTAGAAAAATAAGAACAAACCAAACCCCAAATCAGCAGAAGGAGAGAAACAACAAATATCAGAGCAGAAGTAAATGAATTATAAATTTAAAAATATATACATAAAAGATCAATGAAACAGAGTTGGTTTTTCGAAAAGGCAAACAAAATTGGTAAACCTTTAGCAAGACTAATGAAGAAAAAAAGAGAGAAGACTCAAATAAATAAAAAATCAGAAATGAAAAATGAGATATTACAACTGATACCGCAGAAATACAAAGGATCATAAAAGACTACTACATAAAACTATATGAGAAAGAACTGGAAAACCTAGAAGAAATGGATAAATTCCTCGATTCCAACAACTTACCAAGGTTGAGTTACAAAGAACTAGAAAACCTAAACAGACCAATAACGAGTAATAAGATTGAAGCAGTAATAAAAAGTCTCCCAACAAGGAAAACCCCAGGACCAGATGACTTTACTGCCAAACTCTACCAAACATTTAAAGAAGAACTAATACCAACTCATCTTAAATTCTTGCAAAAAACCGAAGAGGAGGGAATACTTCTCAACTCATTCTATGAGGCCAGCATTACTCTTATACCAAAATCAGAAAAAGACACAACAAAAAAAGAAAACTATAGATCAATATCCCTAATGAACACAGATGAAAAGATCCTCAACAATATACTACCAATAGAATCCTACAACACATTAAAAAGATCATTCACCATGATTAGGTGGGATGCAAGGATGGTTGAACATACACAATCAATAAACATGATACATCACATCAACAGAATGAAGGAAAAAAACATATGATTATTTCAATAGATGCAGGCAAAGAATTTGATAAAATCTAACATCCTTCACGATAAAACACTCAACAAACTAGGTGTAGAAGGAAGCTATCTCAACACAAGAAAGGCCACATATGACAAACCCACAGCTAATATCATACTGAATGGACAAAAACTGGAGGCTTTTCCTGTAAGATCTGGAACAAGACAAGGATGTTCACTTTCCCCACTCTTATTCAACATAGTATTGGACATTCTAGCCAGTGCAATAAGGGAAGAGAAAGCAATAAAGGGAATCCAAATTGGAAAGGAGGAAGTGAAACCATCCCTATTTGCAGATGACATGATCCTATACACAGAAAACCCTAATGACTCCACCAAAAAATTACTAGAACTAATAAATGAATTCAGTATAGTGGCAGGATACAAAATCAACACAAGAAAATCAACAGCCTTTCTACATGCCAATAACAAAATAGCTGAAGAAGAAATCAAGAAAGTAATCTATTCACAATAGCTACCAAAAAAACCTGAAATATCTAGGAGAGTAAATTTAAACAAGGAGGAAAAAGACCTCTACAATGAAAACTATAAAACACTGATGAAACAAACTGAAGAGGACACAAATAAATGGAAAGATATCTCATGTTCATGGGTTGGAAAAATGAACACCATCAAAATGTCCATATTACCCAAAGCAATACACACATTCAATGCAATCCCTATCAAAATACCAATGACAATCTTCACAGAAATAGAAAAAATGATCTTAAAATCGGTATGGAACCACAAAAGACCCTGTGTACCTAAAGCAATCTTGAACAATAAGAACTCATTTGGAGGCATCATACTCCCTGACTTAAAATATACTGTACAGCTGTATAGTAACCAAAATATACTGTATAGTAACCAAAACAGCATGGTAGTTACATAAAAATAGACAAATGGACCAGTGGAAAAGAATAGAGAGCCCAGAAACCCACACACTTACAGCCAATTGATTTTCAACAAACGTGCCAAGAATATGCAGAAGGGAAAGGACAGCCTCTTCAATAAATGGTGCTGGGAAAACTGGATATCCACATGCAGAAGACTGAAACTAGATCCCTCTCTCTCACCATATAGAAAAATAAACTCAAACTGGATTAAAGACCTAAATTTAAGACCCCAAACTATGAAGCTACTAGGGAAAACATAGGGGAAATGCTATACAAAGTGGGAGTGGGCAGTTTTTTTTGAACAAGACCATAAAGGCATAGGCAACTAAAACAAAAATACACAAATGGAACTACATGAAACTAAGAAGGTTCTGCACAGCAAGGGACACTACCAACAAAGTGAAGAAACAATACAAAGTGGGAGTGGGCAGTTTTTTTTTAATAAGACCATAAAGGCATAGGCAACTAAAGCAAAAATACACAAATGGAACTACATGAAACTAAGAAGGTTCTGCACAGCAAGGGACACTACCAACAAAGTGAAGAAACAATACAAAGTGGGAGTGGGCAGTTTTTTTTTAACAAGACCATAAAGGCATAGGCAACTAAAGCAAAAATACACAAATGGAACTACATGAAACTAAGAAGCTTCTGCACAGCAAGGGACACTACCAACAAAGTGAAGAAACAACCCACAGAATGGGAGAAAGTGCTTGCAAACTACACATCAGACAAGAAGCTAATATCCAAAATATATAAAGAACTCAAACAACTCAACAGAAAAAAAAATAATAATAACCCAATTAAAAGATAAGCTAAGGACCTGAACAGAAATTTCTCAAAAGAAAACATATAAATGGCCAACAAGAACATGAAAAACTGCTCAGAATCACTAATCATGAGGGAAATGCAAATTAAAACCACAGTGAGATATCATCTCACCCATTAGAATGGATATTATCAACAAGACAGAAAATAACAAATGCTGGCGAGGATGTGGAATAAAGTGAACCTACCTACATTGTTGGTGAGAATGTAAATTGATACAGCCACCGTGGAAAGCAGTATGGAGGTTCCTCAGAGAACTAAAAATAGATCTACCTTATGATCCAGCTATCCCACTACTCAGTTTATACCCAAAGGAAATGAAATCATTGTATTAAACCTGTGCTCCCATGTTCATTGCAATGCTATTCACAATAGCCAAGAGATGGAATCAACCTAAATGCCCATCAATGGATAAATGGATTTAAAATACTGTATTATAGACAAAAACTATGGCGACGGGGCTGGAGTGGCCGTGCCAGGAGACAGCGTGACCCTGAGAAGTGTGCGCTGTGATACCAGAGTACTATTTGCATTTCCAAGAGCAACAAAAAATGAATAAACCTTTGAACAACGAACCTACAATGACAAACAAGCGACAACAGGTTCGAAGTTTTAGGGCCGACACAAAAGAAGACTCCTGAGAGTGCCCAAGCCCTGCTGTGGGTTCAAGCGAGCAGCCTGAGACAACAAAGGCAAAGTAAGCCAGCAGAGATGACACAGAAACGGAGTGGAAGGCGCCGGACCGGACCAACTCTGCAAGCTCTGTGAGTCACCCCCAGTCCAGCCCCACTTGCGGGGCGAAGCCCGA
>NW_007730875.1:177388-177589 GCF_000696425.1 Galeopterus variegatus | reverse complement strand
TACTTCATTATGTTTATAACAAAATAGGCATTTTGAAGAATAATATAGAGATAAACAATTTAAAATGACTTATTTATTAACAACACAACCTTTTTGCTCTCACTCAAATATTAATTATAATATTCTTAGAGAGTGGCAATGTGATTAAATGTGCTTCATTATTTTTGAAAATCTTGATTAACACTTTGTGATGCAGCAATT
>NW_007730875.1:176123-176832 GCF_000696425.1 Galeopterus variegatus | reverse complement strand
GAAATTAAATCAACCATGAGATCCAATTTCATACTCAGGAGATAAGAAAAAAATGTAAGTCAAATAATTACAAGTTTTGGAGAGAATGTGGGGAAACTGGAACTCTCACAGTACAGTAAGAATGCAGATTTGGTAATAAAGAGCAAAGTTGAAGATACTACTGCATACTTCCACATATGCACAATAGAGACACTTGCACGTGTGTGCAAAGACACACATAGAAGGACATTCAGTAACTGGAAATCACCTAAATGCCTATTTTTAGAGAATGGATATATTACAGTATGTTGTCTGCTACTTTTTTCTTCTTTAAAAAAAAAATCTGAGGCAGAAATGACAAAAATATGTTAACTGATGTTTATGATTTTGCATCTGAGGCAGAAATGACAAAAATGTAGGGCCGGCCCGTGGCTCACTCGGGAGAGTGAGGTGCTGATAAAACCAAGGCCACGGGTTTGGATCCTATATAGGGATGGCCGGTTTGCTCACTGGCTGAGCGTGGTGCTGACAACACCAAGCCAAGAGTTGAGATCCCCTTACTGGTCATCTTTTAAAAAAAAAAAAAGAAAAAAGAAATGACAAAAATGTTAACTGATGTTTATGATTTTGCATTATCTGATTGTTTAAGTAATTCAAAAGTACATGTGATTTTTTTTTTTTTTTTTTTGTCAATATACACTGTATATGATTATTATGGCCCGTCACCGAC
>NW_007730875.1:161982-173084 GCF_000696425.1 Galeopterus variegatus | reverse complement strand
CTAGTCAAATATTATAGGACACTGCCTAACTTGTTTTCTTTGAAGTAACTTACCCAATAATTTTTGGCTTTAAATTCCACATGAATATTTCATAAATATCCCATACATTTAATATTTTAACGATTTTACATCATATCTACAGTACTTTAGTACCTGACTTGTATATTTATGTGACTATTGTTAGAAGTGACTAATTGGGTTTGATTAGCTCCATCATTAATATTCTGTCCATAATTTAACATGCTTCAATAAAATACCCTAAAGCGGTGTAATGATTAGATTTCAGGAATATGTGTTTTGCAATTAAGTTCCTCTTGATTTTGATATGCAGATGAAGAAATGGTGGTCTCATTTAAAAAAAAAAAACTGCCCTTATTAACTCAGCAGTATACTCTGAAGATTAGGTAAGAAATCCAAGATTTTCTCTTTGTATATGCTAGTTAAAATGTATTTCAATCAAGCCTATGTGGGCAAATCAGATTTGATTAGTTTAAGTTCACAGTCATTCTATCTAAATGAATAATGTGTCACCTAACATTGCAAAAATTTGATTAATAGTTTATCAGTTAATTAAAAACGGGGTTTAATTTTTCTTTTTTAGGAAAATGCAAGGTAGATATTCCTTGTGTTCATCATAAATGCAAATTATTTCAGCTTGGATCTATTGTTCCTTTTTCATTTCTTAGCCAACTGGCAAGAAAATAAAGCTCTTGGAAATATCTCTGGGACGGGGGAGTAGCGAAACTTTCTTCACTCCCACCAGTGGCTGTCGCCTGTGTCCTGGCTGCAGAGAGCTCGTTCTGGGTGGAGTTGGTTCTCCGGGCCTCAGCTTCCCCAGGCATCCCACTTCTTTGTCTTGCCCTTCTCCCCCACCCCCATGTCCCTTTCAGTCTTTGGCTATGGTTCTTTTTCCAATGACAACTTTTGACATCTTGCTTGGTTTACTATGTCTGTGGGACCAGAGCCAGAGAACCGAAGGAGTCCCTTTCCCCAGGAACCTGAGACCTGATGTCAGAGCTGAAGGAAACCACCTGCTCATTCCCATCTTCCTTGGGACAGGTTATCCTCCTCTAGGGTGGACTCTTCACTGAAAGGCTGCTGGGCACACTCAGCAAAGGGAAGGTTCTTCCTGGCACAGTTAGGGGAGTGTGGCTGTGAAGCAGGGAAGGGAAAGAAACCAGTGCCACAGAGTGCGTGAATGAGCAGGTGCTGCTACAGGCAGCTCCACATATGGGGACCTCTGGGAGACCATGCAGACCAGGTGTTGACCCATTCTAAGGACAGGGGAGTTGGGCGATTTACCCACCAACTTCTCGTCATCACTGACTGGAGACTGTTCCATGGGGCATTAACTCCTGACACTGCCACCTATCCTGCAGGCAAGTAGAGAAGGCTTCTGCAGCCAGAGCTGTTCCCAAGCAGAGAGTGCCAGTGCTCAGTTGCATGTAAGGAACAGTGAATGCTGAAGGAACACAGGCAGGGCATCCCTGGAGCCTCCTACAGTGGTCCTGTGTCAATGTGGTCAGTCTTGCTCATTCCCCCCAATTCATGCTTAGCTTTAGGAGGACCTCACTGTCATTCAGTGTTTATAAAGAATAACAAATGCTTAAATGGAGAACAAACCCAGCTCCAGACACGGTTGTAGGTACCGTAGCTATAGCTGTGAACTTGCATTCTAGAGGCAGGAGATTGACACAGATGTGGGAAGTGCTATGTGTGAGGGAAATTACTTTAGCTTGGGTGGTCAGGGAGGGCTTCTCAGAAGAGGTAACCCTAAGCTGAGACTTAGAGGGTGAGAACTGACCTACCATGTAAAGATCTGGGAGAAGGACATTGCAGGCATACAGAAGAGCAGAGGCTGAGGCTCCAAGGCAGGGATAAGTTTGATGTGTGAGGGTCGAGAGAAAGTCTCTGTGGCCAGAGAGTAGGGAGCAAGGGGAGCAGAGTGGAGGTGACATTGGGAAGGAAGGGAGGGGCCAGATGACTGACAGAGGCCTGGTGAAGGCACTGTCAACCTTGCCTGACCCAGAGTCACCATGGAGCTCGTCACACACAGAGTGAAACCAAAATTACCCTGAAAGCCCCTTGAATCGCCCATTGGGACAGTATGCAAGGTTTAGGGTTCACAGCTCTGTGTAGTAAATCTGACATGTGCTCAAGTTTGAGAACCTCCAACCTGGACTAAAGGACATCTAGGAGTTAAAGATCAAGTCCAGTTCCCTAGTAATGAATGGGGACGGGTGGACTGAGGTTGCAGGGTGTTCCTGGGGACCTCAGTGCTTTGTGTTTTAACATAGAGTCTTTCTGGCCCAATATACATGAAAAGATGGGTGTGTTGTATTAAGGATGGAAGCAATCACACCCCCAGCAGGGGCCTGGCTTGCAGTTATGCTTAATTAAAGCTGGCTGGACTCAGAACTAAATCTTGCTTGATCAGAACCACAGCCTCATTATTGTCTGGAAGTTCTGGAGAGGATCTCTCACCTGCCACCTGTTTACCCAAGTTAGCATTTCTGTCATATTATGGAGAGCTACATCTCTGGACCCCTGCTCAGGACCCCTTGGGGAGGTGCCACTGGCCTGGGTTTAGGTTCTGCAGTTGGCATGCAGGCCAACTGTGCATCTGGGGTGTGCCTGGTACACAGGCCAGGGCCCTGACTGGTGCTGGATGTGCCATTATTCTAGACCTGGGGGGGCACAGGGAGCAGCCAGGGTTGACAATCCCAGGGGCTGAGTGGGGGTCTTGGGAGGAAGGTGAGAATTGAACCCTAATCCCACCTGCCGGGTGCTTCCAAGCTGGGCCCCAGAGACACCTGTAAGGCAGGTCACACAGATGAAGGACACCCCAGGCCCCTAGGAACTGAGGAGAAAGCCAATCATAGAGTGAGATTTATAAGCTGGAATGTCCTGTTACCACAGGAGCTGAGCATTGACCAGATTTGTAGAAAATGAACTCTGGCCACTCAGGGAGCAGAGAACACGCCATTTTATATCAGTGGCTTGAGCATCCATGGATTTGGGTATCCACAGACGTCCTGGAACCAATGCCCCATGGATACTGAGGGATGACCATATTCTTCATTATTGGCCCAAATGTCACCTAACCCTCTAACCCCTCCTGGGGTACTTACTATGCCAACTTCTCAGTTGCAGGAAGTGAGCTTGGGAAAGAGTAAGGGACTTATTCATCCCATTCACTACTAAGTGGTAAAGCTGGGATTTGAGCCCATAACTAAAACCCTACATTCTCCTCTAGCTGGAACCAGCCCCATCTTTGAGGCCCTAAAGACCAGCTATCAGTTGTGAATAACACAGGGACAACTGAAGTGGACTGTTGGGAGGAAAATGTCACTGCTTTGTTGGATGGAGTCATGCTGGGTTGGTGCCAAATACTTCACTGGGCTACCCTGCCCATCCCCCACCCACTCCAGACCTGAAATTGGCATTGCATATAGGACACTTTGACATTATGCAGATGTGAGCCATTTCCTATAGGAGACAATGAGCATTTATTAATCACCTGCCATGCAGTGCAGCCTTATGCCAAATGATGTGGGGCAGGCGAGAAACTAAGGCCATCTCTGCCCCAGGAAGCTGAATTTCTACTTGGGAATTCAGGACTGGAGAATAAAGCAGGAAATGAAGAACATGAGCAAACATTGGATAGAATGTCCCATTCTCTCATTTCTCTTGTGTTTCAGCCACAAGGGTCTATCCAAAGAACACCCCTGCTGGGCAGCTTCATGCCTCCCTCTCAAAGGTGTGGCCCTGCCTCCGATCTGCATTTAGGACACTTGGCACATCCTGCCTCACACCATGGATCTCTGGAGGCCTGGCTCCCCATCCCAATCCCACTCCACCCAACCGGAGGCTGAGCTTCCTGGAAGCAGTTTCCAGGGCAGGTTCTGCTGGGTTCCCCTCCAGCACTGGGGCCAGGGTCTGGAGCACCCATACCCACCCATTCAGTTGTTCCATGTTACCGGTCATCTTTAAAAAAAAAAAAAAAAAAGTTCATGGAAAGATTCATATCATCTTCATTTCTTTTTTTCCATGAACCTTTTGAAGAACCCTCATATATATGCAGGCTTTAGCCCAGAGCCCAAGCATGGTGGCACGGGGTGCATTTTGTCCAATGACTGATTGAATGGGGGACTGAGTGAATGGCTAGTGGGGTCCTGTCCCCATCTGAACTGCATGCTCAGAGTCCAGGCACCCCAAATCAGTCCTGCAGGCTGAGCACTGAGAAGGAACTCTCAGTAAGTGCCTGACGGTGGACAGAGGGGCTGCAGAGAGCCTGGAACTAACTTCTTTTTGTCAACCCCAGGCCAAAACAGAGAGGAAGTGAAAGGAAACAGATGAGGAAATCCTCGAAGTAATGAAATGAAAGCCAATCCTGATTGGCTTCATTTAGAGCAGTTCTGAGAAAGAAGAGCCGAGAATCAAATGAAGCTTGTCCCTAGGGCTGAGCTGCTCACCCCCTTCTAGCAGGTGACAGTGGAGAGTGCTTTGGGACCCCATTGCAACTGCATCACTTGGGAAAGGTGAATGGTACCTACCCACCCCCACCTCTTTGGCAGCACAGAGAAGTGGGGAAGATATATCGGGAGGAAAACAGACAGAAGGTGAGTCAGTGTGAGACAGAGATGGTGAGACAGTGAGAAAGAAAGAGAGAAGTGGTCACCAGCACAAGGAGAGAAAGAAGGAGGCGGGTGAGGTGGAGAGGTCCTGAGAAAGACAGAGGGAGCAGGCTGTCTTTCCCCTGCCCTGCATGCCCCTCTGCACCCTCCTCTACCTGCTCTGTGCACCTCCCCAACAGGCTCCCCAACATGGACGCTTCGCTGGATGGGTTGGACCCTGGGAGGTCCTAGCAGGAGACTGAGTTGGGTGTGGGGTGGGAGGCAGAGGAGAGTAGTTGAGGTGGCCATTCATTGGTACTCTCTACGCAGCCACCTTGGCTTCCAATTCAGGTAACTCCTCCCCTCCCTTCCAGAGCAGTCCCCCTGCCCACCAGCAGCCCCAGGGATGGGAAGGGCCTTACTGCTACTAGACTCAGGGTGCTGCCCCTCTTTCCTGGGTTCCCCTTTGTAAAGAGACCCTTTATTAAACTCTCCCCAAATGGCCCAAACTATGTGGAGGAGAGAGGCCCTTGCCTCTGATATGAGGCTGTACTCCCCTCAAAGGTCAAAGGGCTCCCACTCCCCACTTCAGCATCCAGCCCAGAGATGACCGTGACCATTGACCATGGAGCTGCCGCCGGAAGCCCCCTGGGCTCCCCTGCGGGAATGAGAGGGGTGCTGTGGGCCTTGAACATGCCCTACCTGCCCTCCTCTCACCCTATTTCCCTCTCCTATCCCCTCTCCTCCTCCCCCCAACCTGCTTTGCAACATCTTAGAATGTAAAATAATAATAATAATTAATTAAAAAGAAAAAAAGATCAAAGGGCATCCTTGGGAGCAAAGCGCTGGCTTTTTTTCGAAGGCAGCAGCCAGCACAGACTTCTCCAAGTACCCAACCTCCTCCATGCACCTGAGCACCCGCGACTGGCTGTTTGATGAGTGTGTCCCTGGGCTTGGTTGCAGCTGTCCCCAGAGGACAGCCTTCAAGATAAATAAATAAAGCCTCCACTGACTGTGCATGCGGTGTCCGGGCTCCAGGGCCTATTTTTAGAATGTAGGACAATTTTCTCCCAGAATAGACAAGACACACTAATCCAGGAGGGAAGCCTGGGAGAGATGAAGACATTGAGTCTAGCTATGAATTAGTCGTGAGTATATTATTTGAAGAAATGTTGAACAGCTAGGCAAATATTTGATACCTTTGAATCAGAGCCGACGCTTTCACAGGCAGAGCACCGGCGGCTGCTTGAGACACCTCCTCCCCTTCCTCGCTGGTGTACCTGGCTGTTGCACCTGGTTCTCTAGGCCACCTCTTGCTGCATGTTGACAAGTAATTAAAGCTGCATACCTGCTGGAATCACTTGCAATCACACACCTGGCCTGGGTCTCAGGGACAGTGCCTGATGCATGAGTGAATCCAAATAACTTTTTCTTTTTTTAAGACACATTTTTTTCCCTTAAATATACCACCTTTTTGGAAAGGGTAAGAGAGCATAATCCCTGATTTAGAACCCATAGTCTGTGACCCTGGGAAGAGGGTCCCTAGAAAAGCCACCTAGTTCACCTTAGCTCAGAAACCAGGCCCTGCCTATAAGGAATGAGGCCGGGGGCAGAGCCTGCAGGTTGGACAGCAGCTGTGAGAGCCTTTGCATATTGGCAGAAACTAACTAACCTCTAGGAACTTAGAGGAGGAAGGTCTGGGAGACCAGTGATGTCAGGTGGACCTGTCTGCAGGGTGGTGGAGCTATCTTTATGCACCAACTTTATACACTTACCCACGAGTGGAGGCTGGCATCGGCATCCCCAATATACAGATGAGAAAACAGAAAATCCATGACATGGTCAACGTCTCGCACTGGTGAGTGTCAGAGCTGAGCCAGTGAATGACAGAGAGAATCTGTGAAGTGGTCTGCAAACTACCCCACGGGGTTTTACAAAGCAACAGCTAATATTAATCAGGCTCTTACTGTGGGCCTGGGGCTTTACACGTGTCCTCTCAGGCAATCCGTGCAAAGGTTCCACAAGACTTGCACTTCTATCCACCCCACTTTACTGATGAGAAAACGGATCAGAGAGGTAAGCACGTCACCCAGCTGGCACGTGGCGAGCCTGCGCCAGGGCGACGACCACTGCGCATACTGGCTCCCTGGGGACGTTCTCCCGCTCGCGTTCTGCTTGGGGAATCCAGAGCAGCGTCAGAGGCGGAGGCCTCTCGCGCTGGCCTGAGAGGCTCTGGGTGAAGGATTTGCGCACCCCGGCCCCGCGCCCCTGGCCCGGCCTTCCCTTGCAGCACCGCAGCTGCCCGGGCGCCGCCACCAGATGGCAGCAGACGCTTTGCGATCGCGCCGCAGGGAGCGAGAGTAGGGCTGGACCCGGGCGCAAACCGGCGGGACCCACCCGCAGCGCGCCCCCAGAGCAGGGCCACCTCCTCCGGCCGCCCACCGGACCTACGCAACCCGTGGCGGGGAACTCAGGCCGCTGGGGAATAGGCCCCGATGTCCCCGCCGGGTCCTCGGGCCCGCCACCTCATGCTGTTCAGGTGCGAGCACGCTGATTGGCTCCGGCTGAAGCTGGGGGAGCTCGATGAGCCATCAAGCCCCCGGGGAGGGGGCGCGGGCTAGGAGGGGGCGACGGTGGGGGAAAGCTGGAGAGGCCCCCCGGAGCGCTCTCTCCGGCCTGCCCATTTGACACACTTTTCGCTTTCTGCCCGACCCCACCCTATGGGAGGGGGGCTGTCACCCCACTCGACCCCTGAGGAAACCTGCCCGAGCGGCCGACGGCAGAGCTGAACCCTGCCCGGAGTGTCCCCGCTCCAAGGCCAAGCTGGGCCCCACCGAGCTCCGTCACACCCGACGGAGCCTAGAGCCTGTCCCGGAGCGCTGGAAACGAAGCGTTTGGCCAAGAGTGGGTACAGGCCCCGTGAGCAAATCATGGGCACTTTCTAAGCTGGCTCGGGTGGGTGCTGTGGGGGAAGGGACTGCGAGAGAGCAGTTGCATGTCGCACCACCATCAAAAGCAATGCAAGACCGGTGCACAACGGGCTGCAGGCTCGGGCTGCCCAGAGGGGGCAGCGACCCAGGGGCCGGAACCTTCTGAGCCAGGGGACTGGGGCCGAAAGTCAGGGGTGCCCGGGACCCTCCAGCTCGACCCCGCACTCCACATACGGAGAAAGCGAAGCCCTGAAGCTGGGTGGAGCCGCAGGCACTTGGGGAGTCAAAGGGGGAGGTGGGCGCAAGCACAGAGAAAGTGAGGGAACTGGCTCACGTTGTAGTCTTTAAGGAACTAAAAATAAAGTGTCTCAAAGTGGACTTTGTAAAACCCACTTCTAAGAACGACCTCCTCAGGCCATGCCATAAAAAGCCCACCTGGCCCTGCGCACTTGTGCCCAGCTCTCATTGCCCTCCGCTGCCCCTCAGCCAGCAGCCAGGCTGCAAGCGGGGGTGGGGGGGCGGGGGGAGACCAGCTGGCCAGATGCCAGGGATCCATCAGGTCCGCGCCAGCAGCTGCCCCGCCGCCAGCCCCGCCTTGGCATTGTCACAGCACAGGCCCATCAGCAGCTGCTGGTCAGGAACAGGGGCTGCAGAGGCCGTGATCGGCGCCTACTGTATAATAAGGACATTTATTCAAGAGTCCTTAGAAAAAGAAGGAATAGGACTGGCCCGTGGCTCACTTGGGAGAGCGTGGTGCTGACAACACTAAGTCAAAGGGTTGGGATCCCCTTACCGGTCATCTTTATACAGGGATTTTTAAAAAAGAAAAGAAAAAGAAGAAATAAAAACAGTGAAGTAAAAGGAAGTAAGAAAATAAACAACTTAGAAGAGTGATGTGGGGTGGAACTAGCCTCAACTTCCATTCCTGGCTCTGTCACCTACTCTCTCTGCACAGGGTCATTTCACCTCTCTGGGTCTCCTTGTATCTTCCATTAAATAGGAATATTAATGTACACTCATGGGACTGCTATGGGCATTAAAAGGAAAGAGGAATGGGAAAGGGTGTGGAATTGCGAAGGATTTGAACACCCACCTTCAGGTTTCAAGGTCTCCACTCAGCAGGGTCTTGCCCCAGGGCATCACTGTCTTTCCCTTATATTTTCTCACTTCACTTGTATTTTACTTTGTATTGTATTGTATTTTACTAAGTTCATTGTTTTTACTCTAAGACCTTTTTTTTTCCCCTAAGGACCTAACCATAATGCCGGACTGCCCCATGCTCTGCACATTCCTGCTCTGCTATCCACAAGCCTTGAACACACTGTAAGCACATGATCTGTGGGTTCCTGAGCCCCTGGCTCTTTCTATCAGGCAATCTGATCTGCCCCTTGCCTGGAGAAGAACCCAACAGCTCAGCCCTCTGTGATCTGTCCCTACTCACATGGTCAGCTTCACTTCCCAGGCCTCCTTGACCTCTTATAAACAAAGGGCTCCTGCAAACGGATAACAAAAGGCAAAGAACCCAATAGAAACACGGGCCAAGACAGGACCAGACAATTCAGCCCTCTGTGATCTGTCCCTACTCACATGGTCAGCTTCACTTCCCAGGCCTCCTTGACCTCTTATAAACAAAGGGCTCCTACAAACGGATAACAAAAGGCAAAGAACCCAATAGAAACACGGGCCAAGACAGGACCAGACAATTCACAGAAGAGGAGCTGCAAATGTCCTATAAGCATGTGAAAAGACCCTCAGCACCTTCAACATCTCTAAGTGTCAGAAGCACTTAGATGAGGACAGCACCCATGACTATGAGAAAAATTCAAAAGAGTAGTAGCATTTGGGGCTGGTGAGGTTGTGGGGAAGCAGACACCTATCCAGGTCATTGCTGGTGGGAGGGTAAATAGCTGCATTTTGCAAAATAACTGTGCATTATTTATTACAATTAAAAATGTCTGTGGCAGGAGATTTTTTACATATTATCCCATATTTTATTTTTCTCCACCTGTCATTCCCTCCCTCTCCTCCCTGTTATCCTTCCCCCCTTCTTCCCCCCACCAAATGCAGGCAGCTGGGCCATTTCTTGATCATTATCTCAGGAGAGAAGTGAAAGGGTGAAGACTGCCAGTATTTTTCCGGCTTTAGAAGATCAAGCCCTTAAGGCCCTTAAGGGAACAGAGAAAACGCTGTTTGCAGAAACATTAGGCAAGCAGGAAGAGATTTAAAGAGACATAAGCTGCCCTCTCCCCACCTTTTCTGCCCTTCAGAAAATGGTTCCCTGGACTGGGGTCCAGAAGGTTGGCCTGCATGGGGAAAAAAATTGTCAGGGAATGTGACAAGAGCCAAGACACTGGCCCCAAGAGAGCCGGGAAGGACTGCTGGGGGCCTATGCCTTCCTTTGGTAGGTGACTCCTCTCTCCCTGAGATGCTGGGCTGTGGCTGTGGGGTGGCTGGAAGGCCCCTGAATAATCCCAACCCCAACCTCCTTCACTCCCTTCCCCATCTCCACTCCTCCTCCTGATCACACAGAAGCAGGAGAGCTGCCCGGGTTGAAAGATCCAGGAATCTATGATGTCACTGAAGCTGGAATGGACCCATGACTAAGAACCACAGATTCCCCACTACACCCCAATGCCTGGGCATTTTTGAGGACCCAAACTTAGACTCAAACCCAGAAGAAGGGGGATCCAAACTAAGTAAGATTTGTTATCTATAAATTGAAATAACGTTTTAATAGAAAGATACTTTTCTCTTTTGTGCACCCAAGGATCCCAGCCATAGCATAGATGTCTCCTTGACCCAACAATCCTACTCCCCAGAGTCTACTGAAAATACTAGCATATAAAAATATCTGTGCAAAGATATTATGTTTAAGGCAACAAAACTGGAAATAACCCAAATGTCCATCAACAAAGGGAGATAAATTAAGGCACTATGGAATTATAGAGAGTTATATTTACATGCAGATACTAAAGAAAAAAAAAAACTATTAAAATTTAAGAGATTTTGACAAGGTTCTTAAATTCCAGATAAATACACCAAAATCAATGGCTTTCCCGATGCCCGCAATATATGATTAGGAGTCCATGCACAATGCTTACAAAATCCAGAAAGTAGAAAAGAATAAATTCAATAAGAAAGGCTCAGCATTTATAAAGAGACAGTTTTTAGATCTTATTAAAGAAGACTAAAGGCATTATTTGCAACAGATAACATGTTTCTGTATAGGAAGGCTTACTATAATAAAATATCAATTCTTCCTCAAATTATGTTTCAGAGTGATTGGAATTTCATTTATCTCTTTTTGTATGTATGCTGTTTGTTTCATTTTCTTCTCTTATGGCATAAGCTGGTACTCTGAATGTGGGATAATAGGCCACCTTTCTAAGGGCAGATCTTTGGTTGCTATTATAGCTCTTCTATAGTCCTTGGTCAGCTTAAATTTTCTCTACCTGTTAATGAGTCAGCTTTGGTAATCTATATTTTTCTAGAAATTATGAGTCTTTCTCTAGATTATAAAGTTTTCTTGGGCTGGCCTGTGGCTCACTCGGTAGAG
>NW_007730875.1:156518-161455 GCF_000696425.1 Galeopterus variegatus | reverse complement strand
CTATTATAGCTCTTCTATAGTCCTTGGTCAGCTTAAATTTTCTCTACCTGTTAATGAGTCAGCTTTGGTAATCTATATTTTTCTAGAAATTATGAATCTTTCTCTAGATTATAAAGTTTGCTGCCATATGGATACACACCATGGGGTCTATACTTGTAAGTTCTTTCTTATTTCTAATTATATTTTTTGCTTTCTTCCTTTCTTTTTTTTAAAAAATCAGACTTGAGAGGAGCCTATTTAATTCATTTTCTAAAAGAATCATATTTGTGTTCATTTACCTTTATACTATTTTTAGATTTCTTCTTTCTTTTTTGTTACTTTTTTCTTTTTCTTTTCTTTTTCAACCTGTACCAACCACATATAATATTTTCAGTTCTCTCTCTCTCTTATTTACAACTTTTACCTTTATTGATTCCTTCCTACTAAGCGTATGTGTATGTATGTGGCCTTTTGTATTGTTCTTTTTCTAATGTCCTAAATTAAATACTCAAGTTGGGTTTCTCACTTCATTTGATAATAATAAAATAATTTATTGTAAATTTTCCTCTGATTGCAGCTTTAGCTACTAATACCCCTTAGGTTTTGGTATAAATGTTCTCAACTTCTTTTTTGATCCACATTTTAAGGAATAGGTTGTTTAATTTCCAATTCCAAGTATTACAGGTTTGTTTTCCTCAATAATTGGTCGGGCGGGGGGGAGAAGGAATTTTTTAAAAAAATTTTTGCTTTCTGTTTTCACTGGGATATGATCAGAGAATGTGACATGTAGAATCTTGATTTTATTGCGATTGCCTAAGTTTTTGCTTGTGGGTGGGAACATGTTTGATGTCTGGGAATGTCCAGAGGACATAAGGGAAGAATGAATATTCTCTATTTATAGAATAAAACCTAAAACAATTAAACTAAACTCCTAACTGTATTATTCAAATCTTCTACATCTTTGTCTACCAAGACCTACCATTTTCTGAAAGAAATACAGGACATCATCATCATTCAAGAACAACTGTACTAGAAGAAAAAGAAAAAACACTTTAAAATGAATCCACTTGGGGGATTGCAAAACTTCAAGCATGTTATGCTGAGAAATGAAACCAAATATTATGAAAAAACATTTATCTTATCCAATGTATACTGAAATTTAGGTTATAATAGCAATGATGTAATAATTTTTAAAACAAACCAATATACATCCAGTGTACTTTCCCATATCTATGTTATATTTGAATAAAAAGCTTGCTTAAAAACAATAAATCTAATGTTGACTTTTGGAAATATAAGTTTCCAATAAAATTATATGATAGCATGACAAGACACCCTTCACTTCACATTTGACTTCTGCAGTACTGATATGTTTTGCAAAAGGTAATTGATGGCTTTAGTTATCATCCTGAGTCTCTCTTAATCCTTTATTTGTATCAGTCAGGATTGTATGACAGAACCCCAAATTAGCAACTTAAACAAGCTTATTTTTCCCATAGGATGTAAAATCCAAGGGCAAACAGATGGGTGGGTGCCACTGTTTACAGAAAGCATCGTAGACTTGCTCCTCTGAGTTCTGACTTTGCCATCCTTAAGATGTTGCTTTTCTCCTTCCATTCTCAAGCTGGCTGCTGCACCTCTGGGCATCACATCCATGTTCCAATTCAAAGGGGTTAGTACTCAGGGAAAAAATGTTCAAGCCAGCTTAGTCTGTCCCTTATTTATCAGGAAAACAATAACTTTCACAGAAGCCCCACAAGTAGACTTTTTAATATATTTCATTGGCCAAAATGTCATCACATGGCTTCCCTCAGCTACAAAAGAGTCTGGGAAGTGAGAATTTTTAACTGAGCACATCACCACCCTGTGCAAAATTGGGGTCCTGTCAGTGAGAAGAGAATGAATAATAGGTAGCAATTAACAGCTTCTGTCACAATAATCAAACCATCTTCTTTTGAAATATCTCCTTTTTATTTCTGGTAAAATTTCTCTTTTCCATTGTTTACTGATCTCACTTGGTCAGTGGTTCTGCCTGTGATTCTAGCAATTCTCCAATATCCTTTTTAAAAACTTCATAAAATCCTACATTTTTTTCAAAATTTATAGTTTCACTTTGCAATTGACTTGGATTATATTGTATTATGGGCTATTTCTACAGCCATCAAGAGGCTGAACATAAAAAATATTTTGTGCAGGATAGATGCTAACAGCAAACTGGGAGGAATATTTTTATAAAAGTTCAGCTCACTGGTATCTGGATTCATATCACGGTTTGACCTCTTACTAGTTGTGAAAACTTGGGCAAACTTCTCAACCTTTCTCTGCCTCTTGTTTCCTCATTTGCAAAATGGGGATGGTTTATCAATGCAAAAGAAAACACTCCAAAAATTTTTAAACAACCACCGTTTTATTTTCTCATGATTCTGTGGGTCAGCAATTTGGTCTATGCTCATCTAGGTGGTTCTTCTGCTGGTCTTGCCTGAGGTTACTCATGCAGCTACGGTTATCTGGCAATGCAACTGGGGCTGGATATTCTTTTTTTTCTTTTTTTGGCAGTTGGCCAGTATGGGGATCTGAACTCTTGACCTTGGTGTTACAAGGCAGTCAGGGATCTGAACCCTTGACTTTGGTGTAAGGCAATGCTCTAACTGACTGAGCTAACCAGCCAGCCCCAATGAGGCTAAATATTCTAAGATGGCTCACACACATGTCTGGTGACCAGTGCTTGGCCACAAGTCTTTGGCAGAGTAGCCTGGACTTCTTCCAAGAGAGCAAGATTAGAAGTTGCAAGGTCTCTTGAGGCCTACCTGGGAAGTCACAAAAAGTAACTTCTATCACATTCCATTTGTCAAAGCAAGTCACAATGCCAGACCAGATTCAATGAATGGAAAAAATAGATTCTACCTCATAAAAGAGGAGCTGATGTTTGTGTGTACAAGGCTGGAAGGAATTGTTATAGTCATCTTGGCAAACAGATAGTAGTAAATGACACAGTTTGTGGTAAGGACTGAAAGGGTTAACACATGTAAAGTGCTTAGAACCTCAATGTTTGTTATTCTTTATTATCATCATTATTATTGTTGTTGTTATTGTACTAGTAATACTTTTGTTTCCCAAAGCAATTTCTTAACAGCAGGGACTTGAATAATAGACACTCAGATAATTGATCTGTTGTATTAAAACCTTCTATTATAATTGTATTTTTATCATGTTCTCTGTGTATTCTTAGAAGTTTTGCTGTATGTGTTTGGCTACCATATTATCTGGCGCATACGTGTTTATGATGGTTTTATTTTCTCTGTAAATTGTGCTTCCATGTTTCATAACATCCCTCTCTGTCCTGTTTGGTACTTCGCCCTTGGATTCCATGTGGACTGATGGTCATATTGCCCCCATGCTTTCTTCTTGTTTTTATTTTCATGGTTATCTCTTTACTCAACAGTTAACTTTCCACCTTTCTTTGTATCTTTGTTTTGGATGTGGCTCATGTAAATAGTATCTACTTGAATTTTCTTTTTTTCTAATTTGATAGGAAAATTTATCATTTATTATGATAGATTGTATATATTGGGTTGAACTTCTTCAATCTTATTGTATGTTTACTAATTTTATTATATATTTTTCTAGTTTATGCTTACTGAATTATTGTTATTTTCTTCTTCCCCATTTACCTTCCTTTGCTGTCGGGCTCCAGTTTCTCATCATTTTTTCCTCTTATTAATTTTGAAATTCCATGATAACTTTTCACTTCCACTAATGGTTACCTTTCCATCCCTAACAATCATAGAAAGCTGTATTTCTTTACAGATTATTTTACTTATCTATAGCTATGTAAGAAATTATCCCCCAAATTCAGCAGCTTAAAACAACGGACATTTGTTATTTCACAGTTTCTGTGGGTCAGGAATCCAGGAGCAACTCAGCTGGCTCAGTGTCACTCATGAGGCTGCAACCAAGTTTCAGCCAAGGTTGTAGTCATCTGAGACTTGCCTGGGGCTGGAGGATCTTCTTCCAAGCTCGCTCGTGTGGCTGTTGGCAGGAGGCTTGAGTTTCTTGTCCATGGGCCTTCATAGGGCTGTTCACAACACAGCTTCCATCAGATCAAGTGATGAGAGAAAGAGAGAGAGAGAGAGAGAGAAAGTCCAGGTGCCTTCTATGTCTTAGTCTCCATCGCATCCCATCACTCTATTAGATTCTATTAGGTAAAAGTTGGTAACGAGGGCTGGCCCGTGGCTCACTCGGGAGAGTGCAGTGCTGATAACACCAAGGTCGTGGGTTCGGATCCCACATAGGGATCGCTGGTTAGCTCATTGGGTAAGCGTGGTGCTGACAACACCAAATCAAGGGTTAAGATCCCCTTACCGGTCATCTTTAAAAAAAAAAAAAAGTTGGTAACTAGATTCATCCCACACTCTTAAGAAGGGGAAATTAAGATCCACCTCTTGAAGGGAAGATTATCAAAGAATCCGTGAAGCTTTTTTTTTGCAAAGATTTTCTTTAACTATCTCACAGACATACCAATTTTGAATAACTGGGCCCTCCCATCAAGATTCTCTTCTTGCCTTCTAAGATTAAAGTCTTCATGTCGTTTTCTTCCTTGCTTTCTTTCCCTTGCCATTCTCTGCCCTGTTGTCCATGCCTAGTGTCTGAAGCCATTCTGAATTCTATTTCCAGGTCGTTATTTGGTTTCCCTTACTGTGCCCCAATTCATCTGGTTTAGCATTTCTCCAGCATTTTCCTCAGAAAGGATGGAATGTGAATGATTTGAAATGTGAATGATACCTTGTGTAGATATAGGATTCTTGGGTCACTGTCCTTGTACCTCATGAAATTACTGTTCTGGGCCAGTCCATGGCTCACTCAGAGTCCGTGGCACCAAGGCCACGGGTTCAGATCGCTGTATAGGGATGGCCGGTTTGCTCACTTGGGAGAGCGTGGTGCTGACAACACCAAGTCAA
>NW_007730875.1:152429-155882 GCF_000696425.1 Galeopterus variegatus | reverse complement strand
CCACACTCTTAAGAAGGGGAAATTAAGATCCACCTCTTGAAGGGAAGATTATCAAAGAATCTGGGAAGCTTTTTTTTTGCAAAGATTTTCTTTATCTCACAGACATACCAATTTTGAATAACTGGGCCTTCCCATCAAGATTCTCTTCTTGCCTTCTTTTTTTTTTTTTTTTAAAGATGACCGGTAAGGGGATCTTAACCCTTGACTTGGTGTTGTCAGCACCACGCTCAGCCAGTGAGCGAACTGGCCATCCCTATATAGGATCCGAACCTGGGGCCTTGGTGTTATCAGCACTGCACTCTCCCGAGTGAGCCACCGGGCCGGCCCTCTTCTTGCCTTCTAAGATGAAAGTCTTCATGTCGTTTTCTTCCTTGCTTTCTTCCCCTTGCCATTCTCTGCCCTGCTGTCCATGCCTAGTGTCTGAAGCCATTCTGAATTCTATTTCCAGGTCATTATTTGGTTTCCCCTACTGTGCTCCAATTCATCTGGTTTAACATTTCTCCAGCATTTTCCTCAGACAGTATGCAAGTCTTTGCATGACTTGAAATGTGAATGATACCTTGTGTGAATATAGGATTCTTGGGTCACTGTCCTTGTACCTCATGAAATTACTGTTCTGGGCCAGTCCATGGCTCACTCAGAGTCCGTGGCACCAAGGCCACGGGTTCGGATCGCTGTATAGGGATGGCCGGTTAGCTCACTTGGGAGAGCGTGGTGCTGACAACACCAAGTCAANGGCTGTTCACAACACAGCTTCCATCAGATCAAGTGATGAGAGAAAGAGAGAGAGAGAGAGAAAGTCCAGGTGCCTTCTATGTCTTAGTCTCCATCACATCCCATCACTCTATTAGATTCTATTAGTTAAAAGTTGGTAACTAGGGCTGGCCCGTGGCTCACTCGGGAGAGTGCAGTGCTGATAACACCAAGGCCCCGGGTAGAGAGAGAGAGAGAAAGTCCAGGTGCCTTCTATGTCTTAGTCTCCATCACATCCCATCACTCTATTAGATTCTATTAGTTAAAAGTTGGTAACTAGGGCCGGCCCGTGGCTCACTCGGGAGAGTGCAGTGCTGATAACACCAAGGTCGTGGGTTCGGATCCCACATAGGGATCGCTGGTTAGCTCTTTGGGTGAGCATGGTGCTGACAACACCAAATCAAGGGTTAAGATCCCCTTACTGAGGGCCAGCCCATGGCTCACTCGGCAGAGTGCGGTGCTGATAACACCAAGGCCGCGGGTTCGGATCCTATATANTCTTTTCTTTGTAAGTAACCCTTTTTTCTGTCTGGAAGTTTATAATTCAGGAATTATACCAAGGTCTGTCTAAGTATATGTCTTTTTAATTAATCCTTCCTGGAACTCTATCAGCCCCTTTAATCAAGGCTTTCTTCAGCTCAGAAAATTGTTCTTTAATTAATTGTTCAATTATTGCTTTCCCTTTTTATGTTCTTTTTTTCTTTTTTCTGTTTCTGAAACCCTTCTCCTTTGACTGTTAGATCACATTCTGGTTTGCACTGCGGTGAGATTTTCTTCCACTTGAACTCCCAGGATACCGACTTATTTCTCACCAGCGATCATTCTCTTTGAGTTCATCAGTTGAACTTTTATTTATTTATTTATTTTTGGCAGCTAGCCAGTACAGTGATCTGAGCCCTTGACCTTGCTGTTTCATCACCATGCTCTAACCAACTGAGCAACTGGCCAGCATGGCTGAACTTTGAAAATCATTTTTTTTTTTTTGTTCCTGATAGTCCTCCCCCACCCGATGCTACTGCCAGTTCATCTTCCTGAGATTTTGTNTTGTTCCTGATAGTCCTCCCCCACCCGATGCTACTGCCAGTTCATCTTCCTGAGATTTTGTCATACTTTTTGGTTAGAGTTCTCTTCCTTCCTCAATAGTGCCCACTCTTCTGGTTTTTCAGTTCAGACTGCCTCCCTCAGGTCCCTGGGTTCTCTCAGAGTGGGTGCTGGTTCTCCTGGCTCTCCTGTGGCTGGGGATTCCCTGGACACCCATGTGGGTCAGGATACTGACATCTCCTGGGCAGTGGAAAACCAGCACCACAATTTTAGGCAGTTTTGGCCCTTATGGGTTTGCAGTGAGTACAGGTCAATTGCAACACGTCTGCCGAGTGCTGGTGGTATCCTCCCTGGCCATGCAGGTATGCACCTGACAGGTTTCCTGAAGTCAGCAGTGAGACACAGACTGCCAAGTTCCCTTTTCGGGGGAGCAGGGGACATGGGACAGGGGAGGGCAGAGACAGGCTCCTGGGAGATGAGAGGCTGTGAGGTGCAAACCTGCTCCTTCTGCAGCACTCCAGTACAAACTGGCCTCACTCAGAGCTTTGCAGGAGAGGAGGGCTGTTTTGGAGGGGAAAGCGAGGAGAAAGGGCTATACCCCACATTTGGGTGCATGCTGGGATGGAGCCAAGAAGAAACCAGGAATTCTGCAAGGGCTGGAAATCTCAACCAGAGGGTCTGGGTCATATTAGAATGCCCTGGGAATCTTCTAAAATAGATTAAACCCAGGCCACACTCCAGACCAATTAAATCNAGGGCAGCCAGGGACAGACTAAGAAGGTTGTTTGAAACAATCTTACCTAGATCTGGAAGGTGGTGTGTCCACCCACCTCCTAATAGGCTGATCACATTTACCTGCCTATTTAGGTATCTGTGAAGTCACTGTATATTATCTCTTCTGTGTCCCAGCAGCTAGTACAGTGACCAACACACAGCACAAATACATAAATTAATGAATAAATCTGTATTTTAACATGACCATAAACTACAGTGTAAAAAAGGCCCTTCAAGTCCATTTAGTCAGCAAGACCCAGGCACACACTTTACAGATGGGGAAATCAAAGCCTAGAGAGGAACAGGGACTCCCTGAAGGCCCCATGGCCTAGAATTCAGCCTGGAAGCCACCAGGAAGCCCATCTTCCCAAGACTTTGCTTGTCTTATTTTTGGTCTCTTTTATGTTCTTTTACATTTGTTATAAGCCTATGCATATGTGAGGCAAGGTGACACACACTGTCATGCCAGAGGCTGGGAAGCATGGCTGTCACATCCCAATGCCCTCTTTACAGACAATTCCATTTCATGCTGGGCCTGTGTTCCAGGACCAGGTCTGAGTATAAGCTGAATATTGGCAAAACTGAGTATTATACATTCAACAAATATTCACTGAACGTCTACTATGTACCAGAAATTGTTCCAGTGTCCACTTTTGGGATACGACAGCAAACAAAAGAGAAAAAAATCCTTCCCCTCGTGGGGTTACTTTCTAGTGGGGTATGGTAGATGGTCTCCAAAGAAGTCAGCCAACAATTTCTACTGTACCTACGCCTGCAGGATGCTCCTTCCATCAAGAGGTGGAGTCTGATTTTCCTCCCCAAGGGGGCAGAATTGTGGCTACTAGAGGTGGGAAAGGGGCAGGGGGTGGGGATAGTGAGAGGTTG
>NW_007730875.1:143595-151810 GCF_000696425.1 Galeopterus variegatus | reverse complement strand
CTCCTTCCATCAAGAGGTGGAGTCTGATTTTCCTCCCCAAGGGGGCAGAATTGTGGCTACTAGAGGTGGGAAAGGGGCAGGGGGTGGGGATAGTGAGAGGTTGATTAATGTACACAACAACCAGATAGGAAAAATAAGTGCTATGGGTATACAGTCAAGGTAGGCATCTTTAATTAACAATAATTTAGTGCATATTATCAAATGGCTAGAAGAGAGAAGATAGAATGTCCTCATTACAAAGAAATGGTTAAGTTTTATAATGATGAATATGCTTATTACTCTGATTTCATCATCATACATAGCATACATGTACGGATATTCAAATCTGTACCCCACGAATATGTATAACACATATGTGTCAATTTAAAAAATTAAAATGTAAATTAAAAAATAAATTCCTCCCCTTGAATCTGGGCTGGACTTGTGACCTGTTTTGACCAATAGATTGTAGCAGAAGTGAAGTTGTGCCAATTCTGGGCCTAGACCTTAAGAGAATTGGCAGCTTCTGATTTTGGTGTCTTGGATCCCAGAGCTATAAGATGAGAAGTCCGAAACTTGCCCAGAAAGAGGCCCAGCCAGTCTTTGGCCATTCCGGCCACCCCCACTGAGGTACCAGACACATGAAAATACTATTTGGATATTCCGGCTTCAGACGAGCTGCAAGTTGAATGCAGCCATCTGAGCAACACCAGCCAACATCGTGTGGAACAGAAGAACTGCCCAGCCAAGCCCAGCCATCCACACAGCCATTGGAAATAATAAATCGCTGCTGCTTTAAGCCACTAATTTATGGGGTGGTTGCACCAATAGATAACTGAAACATGAGGGGAGTCAGATAATAAGCAATTAGCATAATAAATATTATTTACTATCAATCATTTTATTATCGACTATCAGTGACTTCCAATCCTTTGGTTTTAGGTCCATGAATCCCCTCCTTCCCTTTTCTTGGAGGGAAACATCTCCGAACTAAGAACCTTCCCCATCCAGTTCTCTCTCTTTTGGGAATGGTCAGATGATTGAACGGTCCCCTGCATCCAGTGTGCAGTCCCCAGACATGCCCCAAATCTCTCAGAGCGTCTTCCTGTACACAGTAGGTGCTTTCTTAGTGCATTGGTTTGGCTCTGTCAGAAACCCTGCTTCAGTCCACACTATATAACTGCCTGTATGTAGGTACCCTCCCACCCACTCTCTGCCACTGGAGGAATGGTAATGCCAGCATTTCTCAGGACTGGAACACATGATTTTCCCATGTTTCCTCTCCTGAGCCAGCCTTGCCTCCACTTCCCACACCCTCTGCAGGGTAAAGTCTCCAGGGCGGGGAAGGTCCCCTGGCAGTGTGCCAACTATAGTCACCTGCTCCCCCTTTTTGCCCATGTCCACCCACTCCTCCTGTGGTAACAGCATTGAGGCTTTTCTTGGAGAACCAGCCCCTCTCTCAGTGCACCTTACTTCAGTTTCCTCCTCTGCCAAGCATGTCACTCTGCTGACTTAATTGGTGTATTCTACCTGTGGCCACAGTGATTGGTTCAGGAATGGACACACAACCAAAGTCCATGCAATCAGAGCTACTCCTGGAACATTTGTGGAAGAAATCTTTCCTCTTCCACAGGGGTTTCTCTCTGTAAGGATAATCAAAGCCTGGAGCTGCTGGGCTACAACGGGTGGAAGTTTTGCTGGAGAATGAAATCAACATAGTAGAAAGCAAAGCCTATTCTACCACAGAAAGAGCAGGGGTAGTTCTACCTTCAGGAACAGCTGCATGCAGAGATTAGTTTTGTTTTTGTTTTTTTCTTCACCTATTTGTTGCATGCAGAGATTAGAACACCGTAGAACTGTTTTAGGCTTTCTCTTTTCTCTTTGCATGTTGGATTCATTCTTCTATGACTGGCTTTCTCTGGTGGTAGGGAACATGGCCCCAGGCAGCCCCCAATTTACTTCCTCAGACCTATTGCCAGAGAAAACAAAAGTCTTGTTATAAAAATCCTGGGGAAGGATTCTGATTGGCCCAGACTGAGTCACATGTCGAGCCATGTGGTCAGGGACAGAATCTGTTATCACAGGTAGAAAAACTGGGGCAGACATGGCTTCCAGGGAGTTCATCAGCCAGTCTTAATTGTGTCTACTTGGGGAGGAGAGAAGAGAGGAGTAAAGAGGAGAATTCTTTGTGTGTATGTGTGTGGGGGAACTCTGTCTATAGAACAGCCAGCCTGATGTCTAATCAAACAACAGTGCCCAGGACGTGGGATGCCCCGAGTCTCAGAACTAGGCTCCAGAGTGGGTTTCTTTGCTGCCAGGCAGGGGGACTGAGAGTATTCCTAGGAGGAGGGTGGGGAGCGTAGAGAGAAGGCTGGCTTGCCTTTGAATTATGCAGAGTGGAGTGTGATGGTGGCTTTGATGGTGTTTAATTAAATATTTGGCACATTTAATTAATTAAATATTTAAATGTTAAATACAGAATCAGATGTGACTCAGTGGACATTATAGCTCAATAGCCATTAGTCATTCAACAGCCCTCTCAGTGGAGCCTCTGCAAGCCTCAGCCTCCCTCCCCTGCATGAAGAAAGACTCCAGACGACACTTGGGGAGCATCATTAATTAACTACTGATTGAAGCTGCACTGGGTTCTGCTGTTTCAGAATATTATGTGTCACTTAGGCAGGGGCCTCTCTTGCTGGGTCCCAGGGTCAGCTTACAGGGAGGTGGAATGACAGGAGTCCACTGTGTGGGTGGCAAAATCTACCCCCAACCTAGACATAAACCTGCCAACTCTTCTATGCAAAAACAGCCCCAATGCCCCAAATTCCATCATTATATACTGCTTCCTTGGTTTCAGGCCATGTCCCCTCTCCTTGACCTAACTTCTACCCAGCAAGGGTTGGGGGATCCTTGACAGCCACAAAAGGGGGAATGCTGTCCCCACGAGGGGCAAGTGCTGCCTCCGAATGGCCCAGCATGAAGTGTGGTGAGCTTCAGCTCCTCTTGGTTTGGTGTTTGAGGACCCTCTGAGGGCACCCGTCCCAACTGGCCATGGGAGCTAGGGTGGGAGGGGTTCCTGAGAACAGCCTCTTCTGGCCCTTTCCTTGGGGATGCAAGGTAGGTCTGCTCCCTACTTTTGCTTGGGCTTGGAGGACGTGTGGCTCCTTCCTGCTCAGAAACGGTGGGAGGCACAGACATGTGAGTGAATGGATGGATAATGAGATATTAGGCAGTCTGCCGCTACAGCGATCTTTCCAAAGGGCAACTCTGATGACTCTGGGGGTGCGGGGTTTCCTACTGCCCTCAAGATAAAGTCCAGACTCTTCACTCGGGCTGCCCTGGTCCTGCTGCTTCTGGTGTCAAGCATTATCTTGAGTCCCCAGAGCCACCTCCCATCCCAATACTCTACATTCCAGCCATGCCAGCCTTCTGTCAGATCCTGAAAGCACCAGGGCCTGGGTTCTCTGGATTACGGCATATTCCATTCCCTCTCCCCGAAATCCTTTATTGTCCTTCAGCTCTCACCTAAGATGTCAACTCCTCCAGGAAACCCACCTGCCTTTAGCATGAAACCAAGGATGGGAGGGTGGGCAGGCAGTCCCAGGCAGCTGGATGGCCACTAGGCTGCCCCACCTAGCTTCCCAGCACATCCCAGGGCCTCAATGCCAAGAGCTCCCTCCAGGCACCCGGAATCCTGTGGTATGTGGACTGAGGGTGTGGGGATCCCCCAGAGTGGAGGAAGGAGGGTGGCCAAGAGGGAAGCTGAGAACTGCCACCTACTGGCCACTGAGAGAGATGGCCCAGGAGTGCTCTGGAAACAGCAGACTTCCAGGATCTCTCCAGCACCTCTCCCTGCTCCTAACTGGGCTCCCTGCTGGACATGGGAAAGGGGGAGCCTGACCACTCTGAGATCGACAAGACATTCTTTGAAAAGATTCAGAAAAAAAAAAAATTCCAAAACAAAGTCAAAAAATCACAGCCTATTTAAAATGAGTAATTTTACACTTTCTACACCAAAATACACACAACACATTGCAATTACACTTTTCACAAAATAATTGAATAATTTAATCCAAAAAATATTTGCTTGTGGAGCACTACAGGTATTCCAGGAAGAAGTCACACCTCTAAATTTCTTGGGGGGATGTCAGCGTCTCTCCCTCCTCTATCTCTGATTCTACGTGTAACTTTGTTTGGAGATGACAGTTCATTTGGGACCCCGAGGACTGGATCAAGCAGCCCACATGTTTCTGAGGTCCGGGGCAAGGACGAGGCTTGCCCAAATGCAGCCTGGCAAAGCATGCTGTCCCCCCACACCCAGCGGTTCCTTCCCTCTAGACTGCACAGAGCTCAGCCGCATCCTCTGAGCTGCCAACCCTGACACAAGCCTGGCCTCCCAAGCTCTGGGGCCCGGGTCCCCTGCCCACCTCCCAGGAGCGCCCTGCCATCCAGCGTCCTCTGCCTTATTTCTCTGCCCTTTATAAATATGCATTGGGCCAGAGAGATGGGGGGCCTCTTTTTGAGTCAAAATTAACCACAATGACAAACTTAGTTATTCATGCAAACCATCAGCCTGTTATCCCTGATTATGCAGGATGCAAACTGTGAGTATCTGAGTGACTGAGCTGCTCATCAAAGGTGCCATCAGGCAGCGGGGCTGCTCCCTGCCTAGCCCAACTTGCCCGCTGCCTTTGTATTCACCTCTCAGCCCGGGTGCAGGCCACAGGCTGCCTCCCTCTGACAGTGCCTGCTCCTCATGCGGGGACCCCTCCACGCTCTATTTTAAAGGATTAATTAACCTTGCGAGATTGGCGGGGAAAGCTCCACCTGGCTATCTACTGCATGAAAGCATCCGCTCACCAGAGTATTTTAAGCTCACAGTGAGGACCATATGGTATTTCAAAGAACAGAAGTTGAAAGTACAGTACATATTTATTCCTTCCACAGAGAGCATTAAAGGGGTTTAAGTATTTTATTAAAGCCTATATGTGCGGGCATGTGTGTGCGCGTCTGTGTGTGTGTGTGCGCGCGCGTCTGTGTGTGAAGCAAGCAGAAATATACTTGACACATAGAAAAAATAAATTACACAGATTTATTTTCATCTCTCTGCCAACCCACCCCATAGCAACAGTGAAAGCTTGGTCTATGTAAACTCGAGAAAACAAGAAATATTTTATCAAGTCGTCTCAACTCATGGCTATTGCCAATTTTTCCTCTTTTTTGAAACACGAGCAGTCTCCTCGGTGTCAGTGCAGCAGGCACAGGGAAAGCAGTAGAGGCAGCGGGTGTAAGACGCCAAAGGGGCTGAGGTCACGTGGGCAGGAGGAAAGAAGTTCAAACCAGGCCACCCCACTCTCAGGGAGGTCCTTAATCGCTCCGAACCTCAGCTCCCTATCTGGAACAACACTGATCTCAGGGTTGCTGTGAGAATAAAACCATACATAAAGTGCCCACGAGAGTGCCTGACACAGGGCAGGCAGCACTAGCAACCCTACCTTAAACAGCACTGGATCTGGACTTTTGAGAAAAACTTATTGTTGTAGAGTTCTGCTGATTTTATCCTACCCAGCATCCCATCTCCCTTTGATAACAGCCTCACCCTCGTCCTTGAGGAATTCTCCTGTCCAGGTGATCGGGTTTGGACACAATTTCATCCCTGACTATCGGGGTGGCCACAACTGGCACTGGCCAATCAGAGCCCTGTATCTCCCTGGCCTCCAGTGACTGGTTTAGAGTTGGTCTCATGACCCAAGACAGATCAATGAAGCTCAATCCTAAGACTTCTGCTGGAATTACTGGGAAAGAGGTTCCCTCTTTTGCCAACACATTTGCTAGTCTGGGAGCACAGAGCTCACTGCTAACTTGGGCAAAAACTTAGTGATAGGACAGTCTAGGGCAGATGTGGACTCTGTCAAATGAACGACTCCCCTCTCCTAAGCAGGGACAAAACTGAAATTCTAAAAGTAAGGAAATAAACATTTTAAAGGAAAAAATAAGGTAGAATAGCTTGTCGGGTTCAGCTGCCCAAGGGCCTGAATGTCCTCTCTTGACAAAACCAAAGGTCTGACCTGAACTGGAGAGGAAAGAGCTCTGGGGAACACTAGGCTGTCAAGTTACAGCTTGGGAAGGAATCCCAGACCCTGGACTCCCCAATGCACACTCTTTTTCTCAAGAAGAGACTGTCAAGGCAGGAGTTAATGGCCTCAGAGGTTCACAAAAAGCACATAGCACAGGTGGTGGAGCATGAACAGACTTTGAAATCTTCTAGACCTCCATGTTCCTCTCCATTCTACAGATGAAAAAACTGAGTACCAAGAAGTAATAAGTACTTTTCACCCAGCCTCTCCCTCACTCCACACTTAACATCTTCAGATTTTCCCATTTATGTATGTAGAAGGGAAGATAATTTCAGGTTACAAGATGTAGATGAGGAAATGCAATTTTCTATACTATTCTAAGACTGAAAATTGAAGCTCTATTTTACACAATGGCAGAAAAGTTAGTCTGGTTGATTCCAAGTTTTCTCAGACACTTGGTGCTTTGTTCGGTCATTTCAGATTTAAACTCAGTCAGTTTAAATTTTCCTCTCTACCTCATTCTTCTTCTGAGTTTCAGGGGCTAACAGAGTCATGGCATTGGTGACATTGACATGGACAGAGTTCTTGGCCATCCAATATTCCTCACAGGTTCTTCTCTGATCATAGCCAAGTAACTCATATCCGACAAACTCTTCCGTAATAACCACAAATTCTAACACTAACTGAAGGCACTATTAAAAGGCAGATACTGGAGGAGAATCAATACTTAGAGGAAGAGAACAGCACTGGGCAGGTTTCCTTTTTATGAGGTTAAGCCTTGAGGACAGGCTTCAGTCTGCACCATTCAGGGCTCAGACAAAAAGCTTTATATACAAAAATCTTACTGTCATGAAGAACTAGAGGTCAGGGCAATTACAGCCACTAAAAAATGAATAAAGAAATCTGAAAAAAGAGAGATCCATAGAAGAGAGTCCCAAAATCTGTGTATAAAATGCCCAAACCTCTCGCTGGCCCCAGAATCATGCATGAATAAGGCACAGTTAAAGCTAAAAGAACTTAACTGAGATTTCAACTATCATCCCCTGCAGGGGAGAGAGAGTTTACAATTTGAGTTCAGCCAAGTTAATTGCCTGATTAAATAAAAATCAGTGCTCTTCACACTTGAAAATTGCTAAGAGAGTAGATATAAAATGTTCTTACCACACAAAAAAATAAGTATATAAGGTGATGGGTATGTTGATTAGCTTGATTTAATCATTTTGTAATACATACATATATCAAAACATCATCATGTTATACATCATAAAAACATAAAATTTTTATACGTCAATTATACCTTACTAAAGATAGGCTGGTGGGAATCAACACTCCTCAGTGGAATATAAAGAATACAGGGACTCTGAACATATTATCACAATGTCCAGGATAAGATCCAAAATTACTTGACATAGGAAGACAAGAAAACATCACTCAAACAGTAGAGATAGGACAAATCAATTGATACCAAACAATGATGAAATTAGCAGACAATAGTTTTAAGGCAGCTATTATAAGTATGCACATGAATATAAAGGAAAATATGATAATTATAAATAAAAAGATAACTATTCTCAGCAGAGAAATAGAAACTAAAATATATTAAAAAAACTGATGTCACCTTCCTAAATGGAAATCCTCTGGTTATATGAGAATCTAAGACTTGTAGGCATCAGCAGAGAAAACCATTTCTCCATCTGAGTCATAGTTATTAGACCACACTGGCCTCTCTTCATCCTCCTCTATAGAATAAGAGGCCTCATCAAGTCTACAAGTCATCTCTTGAGAAACGTCCTTCCCTTTCTTTGAATACAGGAAAATGTGACTGATGCCCACAAAACCTGGAACCAAAGAAACTCCCAGAGCTGCTTCTACTAGCACCCTATCCATTTATGTCTACTCTACTGCAACCATACCATCGTGACACGGGAAACATTCCCTAGATTGAATCTTTGAGCACAACTAAGACCAAGAGTCTAGGAGAACACAGGTCTCATCCAAGAGCTTTGTCAGAACTCTGGCTTAATTTCTATACATTTTTTTTTTTCCTTTTTGTCTTTTTTCGTGTCCGGCAACGGATCGCAACCCTCAGTGTCGCGCCCGTACCGGACCGGACCGGCAACGGGATCGCATCCCTCAGTGCTGTGCCCGCACCTCGCTCA
>NW_007730875.1:139920-142595 GCF_000696425.1 Galeopterus variegatus | reverse complement strand
CTCGGTGCTGCGCCCGCACCTCGCTCAGCCAGTGAGCGGGAACCGGTCTGTATGTGGGATCCGAACCCTCGGCGGGAGTGCCGCCGCGCTCCCAAGCAGCGCACTGTAGCAGTGCGCCACCGGGCCGGCCCTAAATTTTTACTTTAAAACATCATTTAAAGACTATTACTTCCAGTAATAATGGTGTAAATGAAACTGGATATGCTTTTCCACCATTAGCAACTAGAAATTTTGGCAAAACGTGAAATAATTCTTTTCATACATTAGACAACAGGCATCAAAGGACTGATCTCTGAGAGAAGGGAAACAAAGTGAGCCCTATGAACACCTGGTTTTCTGCCTGGAAGCACCTTCTACCATAATGCAGGGGTCTAAAGAAGAGCATGGCAGTCCTACTGAGTTGAGGGGAAAAAGTTTTCCATAGGATTCAGCAACACTGAAGAAGCTAAAATTTGCAAGACAGAGAACCAGAAAGGAAGGATCTGTACAGAGAAAGAGCTCCAGATATCTGCTTAAAGGTCCCCTTAAGTCTGTTGTTGAATATTAAGTTATACCTGTGTAGGATAAAATTTTACAAGGTCAGACAAAAATGACTAGGGGGCTGGGATCTGGAACAATTTTAAACTCATACAGAGCTGTAACACATTTTAATTATGACCCAGGGGGGAAAAAACAGCACATAGAGAAAAACAAAAATAGAAATGAGCATTGATTTCCTGTCAGAAACAATGCTTCTCAGAAGACAATGAAACAACATATCTAAAGTGGTGAAAGAAAAAACAACTGGCAACCTCAAATTCTATACCTAGCAAAATGATTCTTCTGAAATGGAGGTGAAATAAAGATTTTTTTTGAGAAAAACAATAGCTGAGAGAATGTGTTACCAGCACACCTGCATTATAAGAAGCATTAAAGGAAGCTATTCAAGCAAAGGAAAATAATACCAGATGGAAACTGAAAAATCCAAAAATGATAAACATGTAGCAAATATGAGACTTTTTTCATTTAAAATGTTTTAAAAGGATAATTGATTTTTTATGGCAAAAATAATAGTAATGTATTGTAGTGTTTATATGTAGAAATAAAACTGAGAAAAGTAGCAAAAGAATGGGAGGGGAAGACAGAAGTATATTGCTGTAAGGTTATTACATTATTTGTGAAGTAGTAAAATACTTTTTGAAAGTAGACTGTGAAAATGTAAGATGTGTATTGTAAGCCCTGGAACAACCACTGCAAATATAAAAGAGGTATATATAATAAGTCCACAGTGAAGATTAAATATTTTTAAAATTCTCACTTAAACCAAGAAAAAGACAGAAAAGAGAAAGAAAGAACCAAAAATTGATGGAACAAACAAGACAAACAAAAAGATGGTAAATATCAACTCAAACTCATCAGCAATGACAGTAAATGTAAATGGTCTAAACTCTCCAATTAAAAAACAGAGATTGTCACACTGGATGAAAAAGCAAAATTCAAATAAATGTTGTCTAGAAAAAAATACATGCTAATCATTTTGTTAAAAGTATAAGGACTGAAAAAGATATAACATACAAACACTTATCATAAGAAAGTTGAGATGACTGTATTAATATCAGACAAAGCAAAACTCAGTATAAGGAATATTGCCAGTGATAAAAAGGAATACTTAATCATGATAGAAGGGTCATTTAGTCAAGAAGACATAAAAATTATAAATGTATACACAGCTAATAAAAGAGATTCAAAGTACGTAAATCAAAGACTAAAAAAACAGTCTTTGAAAGGAGAAATTGAAATATCCACAATTATAATTAGAGGTTTCAATACTCCTCTGTCAGTAATTCATACAAAAAGTAAAGAGTAAGTATACAGAAGACTTGTACAAAACTATCAAACAACTTGAAATAATTGACATGTATAGACCACTGAATCCAACAGCAACAGAATACACATTTCTTTCAATTGCATATGGAATGTTCAATAAGACAGACAATGTGATGGGCCATAGAACAGTTCTAAATTAATTCAAGAGGATTGATAGCATGAGTAATATATTCATTAATGACAATGACATTAATTTAAAAATCTGTAACAAAAACATATCTAGAAAATCTTCAAATATTTGGAAATTAAGTAATATCCTTCTAATTAAACAGCAGATTTCCAATGAATCAAGAAGAAATTACAAGAGATACTGAATATTTCAATACTTTGAAATGAACAAAAAGAAACAGAACATATCAAAATTTGTGAGATGCAGCTAAATCAGTACTTTGAAGGAAATTTATAGTTTTAAATGCTCATAGTAAAAAACAAAGTTCTAAAATCTATTATAAAAGCTACTAGTCTAGAAGTTAGAAAAAGAAAAAAATTTAATCTAAAACAAGCAAACTAATAGTGAAAATAAAATAGGAAACAAAGAGATTGAAATGAATAGAACTAGAGTTTTTCTTTATTTCTTTTTGTTGGGGGGGTTCTTTGATGAGATGAAAATATGATAAATCTTTAGCTAGGATGATCAAGAAAAGAGAGAGTCCTTTGAGAAAAACAAACTTTTTTTCACCATAGCACACTTCTTTTTTTTTTTTTTTTTTTTTTTTTTTGTCTTTTGACTTTTTCCGTGTCTGGCAACTGATCGCAACCCTCAGTGTTGCCCCCGTACCGGACCGGGGACCGGCAACGGGAATGCACCC
>NW_007730875.1:108206-139532 GCF_000696425.1 Galeopterus variegatus | reverse complement strand
CCTCACTCAGCCAGTGAGTGGAACCGGTCCGTATGTGGGATCCGAACCCTCGGGCGGGAGCGCCGCCGCGCTTCCCAAGCGGCGCACTTATCCAGTGCGCCACCGGGCCGGCCCCATAGTACACTTCTGTGACCAGATGTGTGGGGAATTTTCCCTACATACCAAGCAAGTAATTTGACAGTGGATAACAGCTAGATGTCCTCTAATACCAAGCAAGTAATTTGACAGTGGATAACAGCTAGATGTCCTCTAATTTAATTTAATTCTGACCTTATCTACATGGAGATAGCATCAGAACCTATAGGTTGAAGGCTCAGTCCCACAAGACTGTAACTCCCCCACACTTCAGATGCCAGTCACAAGCACAGGTTATGTATGACCAGTTATAAATAGGGTTCCTACATTCCCTCCTTCAATTTGATTAATCTGTCCTAGCAGCTCACAGAACTCAGAGAAACACTTTATTTACATTTACTAGTTTATTAATAAAGTATATAATAAAGGATATAGATGAACAGCTGGATGGAATTGCTGCATAGGGCAAGGTATGAGAGAAGGGAAGTGGAGGTTCAATGCCCTCTCTGGGTGGGCCACCCTCCAGAAACCTCCACGTGTTCAAATCTGGAAGCTCTCATAACCCAGTCATTTCCAGTTTCTGTGGAAGCTTCATTATGTAGGCATCATTGTTTAAATCATGGGCAACTGGTGATCAACTTAACCTTCAGCCCTCTAATTGTGCCTTGGTCTTTCCAGTGAAGAGTTCCCATCCTGAAGCTATCTTGAGGCCGCTAGTCACCAGTCATAATTAGCATACAAAAGACTCTCTAATCACTCCAGAGATTCCAAGGGTTTTAGGAACTATATGTCAAGAAATGGGGATAAAGACCAAATAATTCATGGTATTGGGTGGGGAGTAGAGAGAGGGCATAAATTACCAATAAATATCAGAAATGAAAGATATGACATCACCACAGATCCTACAGACATTAAAAAGATAATAAGGGATTATTGTGAAGAACTTCATCCCAATAAATTTAACAATTTAGATGAGCTAGCCAAGTTTCTGAAAAACAAAAATTACAAAATGGGACTCAAAAAGATATAGAAATTCTAAATAGTACTTTATCTATTTTTAATTAAATTTGAACTAAAATCCTTCCTACACACACACACACACACACACACACACATACACACACTCTACCCTCAGATAGCTTAACTAATGAATTTTATCAAACATTAAAGAAGAAATTATACCAATTCTACAGAAACTCTTTCCATAAACAGAACAGGAAGTTACACTTGCCAAGTTATTTTATGAGGCTAGTAGTGCAAGACAATAATATTATAAGAAAACAAAACAAAACAAAAAACCTAACACAGAGACTAATATTACTCCTAAAATGTACATGCAAAACTCATAACAAAATTTTTGCAAATCAAATCTAGAAATATAAAAGTGGGCTTTATCCCAGGATAGGGCAGGTTTGTACACACACACACTAGAATGGCTAAAATGAAAAAAGACTTCCACACCAAATGTTGGTGAGAATGTATAGCAGCTAGAACTCTTTTACACTGCTGGTGGGAGAGCAAAATGGTATAACTATTTTAGAAAACAGGGTGTCAGTTAAACATATACTTATCATACAACCCAGCAATCCCATTCCAGAAATTTCCAGGAGAAATGAAAACATATGTCCACACAAAGACTTCTATATGAATGATCATAGCAGCTTTATTCACAACAGATCCAAATGGAAACAATCTAAATGTCCATCGGCATGTGAACAAACAGAGAAACAAACTGAAATGTAACCATCCAATGGAATATCACTCATCATAAAAAGGGAAAGAAGTACTGATAGACAACAGAGTGGCTGAACCTCATAGACTTTACACTGAGTGAAAGAAGCCGGACTCAAGTAGATACTGTACAGACTAAAAAAGACAAAGACAATCTTACAATAAGGCAAAACAAATCAGTGGTTGCCTGGGGCTGAGGGTGGGAGTTGGGGGACCAAGGCTGCAAAGGAGCATGAGGAAAATTTTTGTGGTGATAGAAGTGTTCTGTATCTTCATTGTGGTGGTGGTTACACTCATGTACACCTTTTAAAAACTTACTCGAAATGGTGCATCTTGTACATTTTATCTTAATAATATGATTTTAAAAGTATACATGTTGGGCTGGCCCGTGGCTCACTCGGGAGAGTGCGGTGCTGATAACACCAAGGCCACGGGTTCGGATCCCATATAGGGATGACCGGTTAGCTTACTGGCTGAGCCCGGTGCTGACAACACCAAGTCAAGGGTTAAGATCCCCTTACCCGTCATCTTTTTTTTTTAAAAAAAAAAAAAAGTATACATGTTGCAGCTGGCCACTACTCAATTGGTTAGAAAGTGGTGCTGATGACACCAAGGTACAGGTTTCATCCGATCCCTGTGCTGGTCAGCTGCCAAAAAAAAAAAAAAAAGGGGGGATGAAGAATGAAATATACATATATTCATATATTTTAATTGAAACAGTAGATTGTACATATCTGTGGGGTACAGATTTTTTTTTTTTTTAAAGATGACCGGGAAGGGGATCTTAACCCTTGACTTGGTGTTGTCAGCACCACGCTCTCCCGAGTGAGCCACGGGCCGGCCCTGTGGGGTACAGAGTTGACTATCAATACCTGTGTGCAATATGTGATACTCAAATGAGGATAATTAGCATATTCAACACTATACAATGTAATCATTTTTTATGGCCCTTCACCAATTCTTTCCTTCTCTTCCTCCCACTCCTTTTGAAAGTTCAACATATCATTGTTATTGTTGTATGTTTCTTTCTTTCTTTTTAAATTAATTTGTTTATTTTTTTAGCTCCTACTTATGTGTGAAGATATGCAGTATTTCTCTTTCTATGCCTGGCTTATTTCGCTTAACATAATTTTCTCTAAGTTCATCCATATAAGTGTGTGTGTGTGTAGTGTACATGTTGCTTTAATTTTTGAAATAAACTTAAAAATGAAGAGAGAAAAATATTAAAGAGCAATGACAACCTCAAAGCCCCATTACTGGGTAAATTAAAAACATTCTCAGCACATGTGTACCATGGAGCACTATGCAGCAGCTAAAAGCAAACTAAAAGCAGTAAGGAAGTGGAGATCCTTGTACCGAGGGTTCCTCTAAGGGACTGACTGTGAAAGGGGACAGAGAGATGGGGACAAATTTTGAGGGGGATGTGAGGTTGAGCTATAGGCTGAGCTCAGAGAACCCTTAAAGGCTTCTGGGCTTCCGTACTGTTGCAGAGTCACTGGGAATTTGCAATCCCATCATGAATCAGTTGTTATTTACCTGGTGTCAAGGAAGCTCACAAGTGCAGGCCCTAAATGAGCATTCAAATGCTGAAGTCAGGGTCCACTAACTTGCTCAGTGACCTGGGGCAAGCAGTTTCCCTTCTCTGGGCCTCTGTTTCCCATCTGTGACATGAGGGGATTAGACAGATTGATGTTTCCTCCAACTGTGACAGTGAACATTTCCAAGGGATGTCTGCCCCTTCATTTGAAGATTTAGGTCTATAATCATCCCCTCTAACCCCACTCCAACCTCTGCAGTGTTTATCAGGGAAATACTTTTTAAAGCACAAACCTTTAAACAATCTAACGCCCATCAACTGGAGATGGAATATACAGCCTATGAAGACTATGCAATAATATCAGAAAACCTTATAGTATTATGCGACTAAAAGAGCAGGCTATATCATTAAATGTGCCTTATGATTACAACTTAGTGAACATGCATAGAAAAACAGAATGAAATGCTCCAGGAGTCTTGATTCTTGGCTCTACCTCAAACAGCTGAAGTTTAAGACAGAATGAAATGGCTTGTGCTCCTGAGAAGTGTAGCTCAAGGGTCTCAAATTATGTTACCAGAAATCCATTTCCTTCTGGATTGTGTTTCCCCAGTGAGTGCTCACCCACTGGGGAGAAAAAGCTGACAGTCAGCAGCTACAGGTTTATATTTTTATTGATTTAGCAATCCCATAAAGTGAAAGCCTCTTTCTGACAAAAGTTTTAAGTCTCATGGTCAAGACCTGGGTCATGGACCTACCCTGGTTTCACGGGCTGGTTTCATGGGTGTGCAACCTGTGCAGGCTCACAGGACCCACCTTAATGCCCTGCTCATAGGGCTTTAAACACTGGTTTTATGTTCTGCTATTGCCATCTTAAAATTCTTCATACTTTTTGAAAAAGAGGCCCTGCATTTTTATTTTGCACTTGGGCCCCCACAAATTAGCTGATCCTGGCCATACCCAACTCAAACCCACAATCTCAGAATAGGAGGGTTGGTTCCCTAATGAAAAATGGGAGACTGCCACTAGGGGCAGGGAGTCTAAATGGAGAAACTGCAGACATTCACCCCAGATGCTAACAATAGGGCAGGTTAGGAGAGCAGTATTTACTATGATTAGTACTGTTATGAGGGATCTTCAAAAAGTTCGTGGAAAAGGGCTGGCCTGTGGCTCACTTGGAAGAGTGTGGTGCTGATAACACCAAGGCCAAGGGTTCGGATCTCTATAAAAGGATGGCCGGTTAGCTCACTTGGGAAAACATGGTGCTGACAACACCAAGTCAAGGGTTAAGATCCCCTTACCAGTCATCTTTTTTAAAAAAAAAGAAAAAGAAAAAGAAAAAAAAAGCTCATGGAAAGATTCATATTATCTTTTAATTCTATTTTTCCATGAACTTTTTGAAGTTCCCTTGTAAATCATCATCACCATCTTGCAATGTTGCTATATTTTCCTTTTAAATAAAAATAATTTAACTTTAAATAAAGAAAATGCAGTTCTCTCTCTTTGAACTGAAGTGAGAGCTGTCAGAACTGGGAACTGGAATAAGGGGTTACCATGTGTATTAGTCAGAATTTTCCAGAGAAACAGAATCAATAGGAGATACACACACGTGTGCATGAGCGTGCACACACACACACACACAGGTATATATGAGAAGATTTATTATGGGAATTTGCTTGCTTGATTATGGGGGCCAAGAAGTCCCATAATCTGCCATCTCCAAGCTAGAGATCCGGAAAAGCCAGTGGTATAATTCAGTCTGTGTCCAGAGGCCCAAGATCTAGGAGCTCCAACGTCAAGGGCAAGAAAAGATGATGTTCCAGTTCAAGGAGAAAGAGTATTTGCCCTTGCCTCTGCCTTCCTGTTCTATGTGGGTCCTTAATGAATTGAATGAGGGTGGATATCTTCCTTACTTAGGCTACTGATTCAAATGCCAATCTCTTCCAGAAACATCCTCACGGACACACCCAGAAATAATGTTTTACCAGCTATCTCTTAATCCAGTCAAGTTGACACATAAAATTAACAATCACACCACCCCTGCCCCACCTCTCATTAACAGCTGCTCCAAAGCTTCCAGAGCTGAGCGACATCCAAAACAGCTCTAACTCAAAGCACAACCCAAAGCCAGGTGGAGTTGGAACTTGAATTATCTGGATCTGATGATCTTCACTTACCACTTGGGTTGAGAACACTCACTGAGGTACATTCCCTGGTCCTGTTTCTTCTGAATGACCTCCAGATTGCTGCCTGGTGATTAGAAAAGTGTATATAGAAGAGAACAGAACTGTGGTTATTAGAGGGGGAGGCGGAGGAGGGTTAGGGAGAAATTGGCTAATGGACACAAAGAATGAGCACTTTTTGTAATGAAGAATATGCCAACCATCCTGATTTGATCATAATATATTGGACACAAATGCTGATAGTCAACTTTGTACTCTACAAATATATATAACCAATTATGTCTCAATTTTTAAAAAGTATATAAAAACACCCAAAGAACCGGAATCTCTACTTGCCTGAGCTGTTTGATAGAGAGGGAGGGAGGGAGAGAACTCGTTTCAGATTATCTTCCCTCCTTTGACTTCTTTTTTTTTTTTTTTTAAAGATGACCGGTAAGGGGATCTTAACCCTTGACTTGGTGTTGTCAGCACCCGCTCTCCCATGTGAGCTAACCGGCCATCCCTATATGGGATCCGAACCCGTGGCCTTGGTGTTATCAGCACCACACTCTCCCAAGTGAGCCACAGGCTGGCCCTCTCTCCTTTGACTTCTGATTGCATTCATCTTTAAGCACTAGACGGAAAATCCCAAACCTCTTTACCCTCTTAAACATTAGAAAGCAGACAAGAATGCCCTCTGGCCCTGCCACTATCAACACGGTACTTGAAAGTCCTGGCCAATGCATTAAGGTGGGAAAACTGATCGATGAGTTGGAATGCAATCACTAGAAATTTGCTCTTGAGAAGGATCCCTGCAATTGCATCTGAAGGCTGGACTTGAGGAAAGTAAGACAGATAGAATGATGCATCTTCTACGAGTCCAGGTGAAGCACGATGTGGTTTAAGCTGGGCGGTGGAAATGAGTGAGTAGTTAAGAGTAAACCCTGCCTGGGCTTAGGCTACCTGGCTGGGTGGACGGTGATGCTATTCACTGAGAAGATCAAGGGAGAAACAGATTTGGGAAAGAAAAGTGGGCTCCACTTCACACATGCTGGCTCACAGGGGCCCGTGGAACATCCAGCGAGGGGTCTAGCGGGCGTCTGGATGAAAGTAAATGACGTTCAGAGCAGTGATCTGGCAGAAGGATAAAGATTTAGGTGCTATGAGTCCAAATGGTACTGTTCACAAAGCACTCCGAAAAGTGCCTGCAAAGACACTGTTAGAACTATCAGGATTATCTACAGGCAGGTGGGAGTTAAAATCAGGTAATGGAAGAGATCTCCGCACATAAGCCAAAGGGGCTGAGGCCTGAGCCCTGGGCGACACGAACCCGGGAGGGGAGGAGGAGAGACAGCAAGAAGGGTGGTACTGAGGAAGTCAAGGGAACGAGTACCAAGGAAGAGGGAGTGGCTCTTCTGAGGAATCTGGGTGTGAATATTCCCTTCCGAGCTTTATCCGGATGGCAGAGCTGGCATACCGCAACCAGCGCACCTGCTTCCAGTCGTTCAGGGACACTCCAGCCAGGCAGCGGAGACGCCGGAGCGCCTGCGCACACCTAGCCTCGCCCCGCCCCAGGCCCCGCCCCCAGCAGCTCCGGCCCCTCCCCTGCCGCGAGGCGCGCTCCCCGTGTCTCTAGCGCACGGCCCAACCGGGTTCAGCACCCTCGTAGTCCGGACCCAGCGGAGCGTCCGCGTCGGGGATCTGGCCCGGTGGCGGCGCCCAGGCTCCGGGCGGCGTTCACCCTCCTGAGCCTGAGTAACCCCATTCTGTTAAAACCAAAATGGCTATGGCAAACATTGCCATCTGCTTAGCCGTGCCAGGCCCTGCCCTAGGAAACGTAATAATCCTATGACACCCCTGTGAGGCGAGCCCTGTCCCATTTTACAGATGGGAAAGGCGGAGCCCGCGAAGCGGTTAAGAAACTTGTCCAAAGCCATGTGGCTAGAAAATGGTGCAACCCAAATCCGACCTCGAGCAGCCGGGCAGCCCGGCAGCCCGGCGCCTGCGTGCTTCAGCTGCGGCCTACATTACGGGGCGCTGGCCTTCCGTGGGCTCTGGGGTCCTGCTCCCGCCCCTCGGGGCTGGGCCTGGCCTAGGACTCTTGGAGAGGCCTCTCTCCCCGTTTGTGCATTGGGACAGCAGAGGCGCTCGCCTCCAGAGGAGGCTCAGAGGCGGCGCTCGCCAAATCGTCGCGATAGCTTCCGCCCAGGCGTGGCAGGGATGGAGTTGGCCAGGACCTCTGGCCCCACGTCTCCGCTCACGGGATGGCCCCTTCTCCCGAGTCGGTCTACTCCCGGAGCCGGGGGTCGGCAGTGCCCTCTACAGGGGTGGAGCCCAGAGCACCCGGGATTCTTCCCCCGAGCTGAATTCTACCCAGGCTGGCCTCCTGCTGCTCTTCCTCCTCCGCTTCCACCCCCCTTTCTCCCCCTCCCCCTTTTCCGTCTGTGCCGCGTGACCGGGAGGCGCCGCATGCGGAGTCGGCCCCCGACCTGGAGCTGAGCTGAGCTGTCAGCCTGGACTGGCGGGGCCGGAGGAGGCCTTGGAAGGGGGACAGGCGTGCTCAGGATTCACAGGAAGAGCATGTCCCAGGCAAAAGAGTTGAGCTGCTAGGCTCCAGGCGGGTAATGAGAGCCCGTTCCAGGCCCATGTGGCCAGGGCCACCCTAGGACTTGTAGTCTCCAAAAGCCACTACCTGTGCCATGACCCTCGGCTTGGTTTGGGGGCTTATATGAGCTGGTTAATGAGACGGTCTTCTCATGCAGTGTAGCCGCGGGCCCTGAAGCCAGGCCCCATGTATGACTTTGGGCAAGTGTCCGAACCCTGTTTCTCAGTTTCCTCTTCTCTGAAATGGGGCCAGTGATATACCCACCTCATAGGGTTGTGGGAGAATTAAATGACTGAACAGGAGTAAAGCATTGACAGCAATGCCCTCCGTTGTCGATGAGCACTCACTGCTAGGAGAGAGTCCCACGTAGCTGGGAGTGTACATTTTCCGGCTGTCTGAATCCAAGCCCTACCCTCACTCCAGTTCTTCCCTCAAAGTTTGTGTTATGGAAGTTCTCATGCAGGCTCCTTCAAACAGCGACTCGCCCTAAGGAATTCACTGAGGCGAATCAGAACAGTGACAGTGGCCTGCCTGTGTGCTGGCTCAGAAGCTCAACCCCCCTGCTTGCTTCCTTCCAGTTCACTTACCCACTGTGTCCTCAGCAGGTCGCTCTCTGATAATACCCAGTTTCCTCCCCCAAACCGCCATCCTAGAACCAATGACCCTACCTGTTTGGCTACATCTGTTCCAGGCCTCCTTGAACTGCAACATGATGTTGGGCTTAGCACTTTTATTCTACCCCAAGTGGGCTTCTGGGTGGCAGACAGATGCTTTGTGCATGAGAAGGCTGCACCTGGCTAGTGAAGGCCTTTGGCTAGTGAAGGCCTTCCTGGTCTGCTTTTTCCCTCCGGGTCAGATTGGGGGAACTTTGGGTGCTGTTCAATGAAAGAGGAAGATGGAAGCCCAAACATAGGCTGACCTAGGAGACACCAGAAAGTTGGGGGACTTGAGGGTGAGGCAGACCTCGACTGTGAATAGTCCTCACAGGGCTTCTCCCATCCCTGAGCCCCAGTGGTGAGCAGGCTTCTCTACAGGGGTGTCCAGAACCTTCCCCATATCCTGGGAATGGCACAGAGGCTGGCACTGTGGAATTAGGAATGCTGAGGGGATGAATAACGGTGGCCACACGCTGTAGCAAGAAGAATCTTGCTGTTGGAAGCAGGATTTTGCAGCTGTTTCAGAGCACACTCAATATCTCTACTGTCATCCATTATTTGGAAGGGTCTTTGTTGTTTGTTTCTGTATTTGCTGCTTTTGCCAGACAAGCATCCTTTCCCCTTTTCCGTGGAACCAGGTAGTTTAGATGGGTGAACTCCAGCCCTGCTCTGGGTAATGGCACAGGACACATGCCTGGCCAATCAGGGCACTACATTCCTCTGGCCACAGTGATTAGAGAAGGGATGGACATGTGAGGACATTTGCTAGAGATTATGGGATGGAAATACGTGCTGGTAGGAATGTCAGCCTGGAGATACTGGCAAATGCCACATGGAGAACAAAGCATAGCTGAGCAAGGGAGAGAGCCAGATTCCCGAGAAAAGCATATAAACACCCAGATCCAGCCATGCCTGAAGCTAGATATGCCCCTGGGCTATTTGTCTGAATCCATAACTTCATATGATTCCATAAATTCTTTTTCTTTCCAGGTAGTTTGAATTGTGTTTCACTTGCAGCTAAACATCTTTATCTCATCTGACCCTCTGGTGGAGCAAAGACTGTAGCCACCATTTCCATATAAGAATTGGGGGCTCCCGGTCTCATGGCTCATCAGAAGTGGAACTGGCAGGGGGCTTTCGCCTCCTCTGGCCTCCTGCTCTGGCCTTCTTGATCAGTGAGTCTGTGGCCATCCAGCCCACAGATGGCCTATAAAATGTGTTCTCTTGGTCTCTGCTTTCTGGGTCTGTCTTGTCCATATCTATATCCCCAGCACCTGGAATAGAGACTGTTGGCAAACACTGGTGGAAAGAATTCATGAGTCATTGAGGCTCCAGGGTCCAGTTGAGGTTTGGGGGATTCAAAAAGTCCAGAGCCCCTGGAGCTTCCTCTCTCATCCTGCTACCTACCTTTGGCATGCACTGGCCCTTAGCATGGCAGTTTCTCCCTCTTTGGCTGACCACGTTACCTGAGGCCTTGCTCCAGCCCTTCACCTCCTTCCTTGGGCCATCGCATGGATGGCAGCATGACCAGTCTTGGCTAGCTGAGTGAGGGATGAGTTCTCACACCATCCCACCTCTCTGGATCCCCTGCTCCCCTCCAAATGCTCAGACACCCCAGACACTTCCAAGAACACACCCTGATGGCAATGGCTGCTACCACCAGCATGACAGAAGGAACGGGTGGGAATGCACAGAAGGAGAGAGGTTGCTGCCGGTTTGCAGACTGTGCACCTCCTGAAATGTGCAGCCGGCACATCTGCCCAGAGAAAAAGGGAGGCCCAGAATCGCAAGCTTTGTTATTTTTACGTTTTGGTGTGAGGGGCCATCTGTGCAGGTTCGAACTTGTCTGTAGCAAATCAGGATTTGTAGATGAAATTCAAATGCAGGATTACTTCACAGGCTGTCAAGCTGAGACTTTCTCCAGGAGCTGGGGTGGCAATGCTGATATTTTTATAGCAGTGGAGTGTGCCAAGGTCCCGCAGCTGTTCAAGGTGAGTATGACCATGGGGCCTTCCACCAGAGTATTGTCAATAGTCTTAGCAACAGTCTTCTCAGCATTGGCTCCACCAAGGATGCCAGGAGGGCCCTGGACCACCGGCTGTGCAAATTGACCTCCACTGCCTGGGAAAGTAGAGGTCTGGAGGGCAGAAAGTTCCCTGGAAGGCAGTACCAGGGATGGGGGTGGGGGAGGCTCTGACACCCTTCATTGTCACTATTGGTCCCTTCCAAACTACCTCAATAAACATGCAGCTGCAGGCCCATCCTCAGGATATATCCACAGCCCCCACTTTCAACTGCAGGTCACCCACAAGTCCCCTGCATGGAAATTCCAGAACTGCCCTGTCTGAACTTCAGGTGGAGAGGCCAAGTTGGGAACCCTTCTAGGATATTCCTACAAACCAGGGCTACTTGGAGGGAGGGAGGCAACCCTGTACAGTGGGGGCTAGGGAGGGTCATCCAAGCCTCATTCTGCAAGCTCCTTCTGGCATAATCCAGGTGAGAGTCCTGTATGAGGCCCTCATTTTAATGGCTGTCTGAAGCTTGTGTCACACCCAAAGCATCACATGCTGATGAAGTTTGAGTTCAAACAATAACATAGGTGTCATCTGTGTGCGTTTGTGTGTCTCATTTGTAGCAGAAAACATTGCGTATTGGCTGGATGCCTTCCTCAGGACCTCTCTCCTGGGCCAGACGTACAGCAGCCGGCCCTCATTTTAATGGCTGTCTGAAGCTTGTGTCACACCCAAAGCATCACATGCTGATGAAATTTGAGTTCAAACAATAACATAGGTGTCATCTGTGTGCGTTTGTGTGTCTCATTTGTAGTAGAAAACATTGCGTATTGGCTGGATGCCTTCCTCAGGACCTCTCTCCTGGGCCAGACGTACAGCAGCTCATTATGGGCTGGCACCAGGGAAGAGAAGGAGAGGACACTGAAGTTTAGTATATGTAGGTTTGGAAACACTTCTATGCCATTCCTGACAACTCTTCCTGGGATCTGGGATAGGAGGGTGATGACAGAAGTATGCAAATGATTTGTGACTCTTAGTCATTGCTGTGCCCTCCAATACACATACCCTTTTCTGACTGATGACAAATAATGAAATCTAATAATAATAGACATGAACTGTGGGAAGAAAGCAACCCATAACCTATCATTTTTTCTTTCTTCAAAAAGAACTCTTAGGTGAGAAATGTGATTTGAGGTGTACCAAAAGGGGTCCTCATCTCAGAATTTCCACTACACACACACACACTCTCACACACACTCTATCACACACACACACACACACACTGTACCAAAAGGGGTCCTCATCTCAGAATTTCCACTACACACACACACACTCTCACACACACACACACACACACAGACACACACACCCGTATGTGGGTGGGCAGAGCCTGAGGACACAGCGAATGGACACTGCTGGGGAGAAGTGCTGTTGGCATTGTGAGAAGGAGCCAGGGTACAAAAAATGACAGGGAGAGGCTCAGACCAGGGCTTTCAGGAACTTGCTGGGTTTCAGGCTCATGCAGGGGTTGACTAGCTTGGTCAGAGATTTTTTTTCCTTTTCAACTAGAACAAAAGGATGAAATCATTAGCATCAGTTGGGCACATTCAGTGTAGGTTACTGATGTGCCATTGTTATGAGGATAAAAGAAATATAATTAATAAAACCCACCCAGCCTGTCTTTTGTGCTTCCACAAATTCCTCATTGACTCTGCATCTATCTCATCCGGCAGACGAGTCATCCCTCTCAGCTCTGTCCTGGACAATGCTAAAATGAACAGTGCAGAAAATCATCCTGGGATCTGTAAACTCATCTATTTCAGATGTAATTTGTCTTTTGACGCCTCAGTTTTCTCCATCACAGGGGCAGAATTAGAGAGAGGGTTTTCTAGCAGCACAGGGCAGAGTTCCATTCAAGGAAGAACAAAGTCCACCCTGTGGAGGAGGCTTCTGAGGGAGGCCCAAGATCTCTCCCATCCAGGATCCCTCTCCAGGGCCACCCAGCAGCCAGTGATCTTTCAGACACCAGCCTTTGGTGGGTGTGGGGGGACCATTTTCTAGCAGAAGCCCTGGAATAGCACCTGCCCCACCTCTGACCTTGAGGTGTTTTAAATGGACTGAGGGTCAAAGGTCACTCCAGGGATCACCAGGAGGCCTGGAGGACCAGGAAGAGGGGGGGCCTCTTTCAGCCCTTGGCAGCTTCCAGCCCACCTGCTTGCCAATTTGATTTCTGCCCTGTGCACTGTTGCCTTCACCCTCCACCCACCCTGACATCTAGAGAAATGAAACCTCCTTTGCAAGAAAGGAAGCAGGGGAGTTCCCTAGAGTGTGATTGCAACCATGAAAACACCCCCAAACTAGTCTTTTAGCTCCACCTGGAAGGCAAGACTTTGAAGAGAAACAGAAAGCAACTCTTAGCCCCTGAGAGGCTGCACTCCCTCCCTGGTGCTTGCTGAGAGAACATGCTCTTGCCTCCTCACTTCTAACCAGGGCTGCTGGCTGGAGGCTTGCAGCCCCACTGGCCAGATGAAGAAAGTGAGCCTCAGAGTAGGTAAGTGATGAGCTGAAAGCCCCACAAACCTTGGGGTGAGAGCCAAGACTCTCCCATAAATCTGGGAATCGCAAACTCAAATGCTTGTGAAAGCCAGGCAGGTTAAAAGAACATGTCTTTGGACACTGGGACATTTTGTACTGAATATTAACAATGTTTAAATATTTTGCACTTCTGGGGAGAAATATGCTTTCTCTGCCATTTTTCTTGAAACATTCCCCCCTTCTTGATCTGTATTGTTTTCTTACTTTAGATAGTTACAGGTATAAGAAATATTTGTCTATTCCAAGAAGACATGCAGTTTATATGTGAAGATAAACAGCAATGGAGCCTGAGACCTCAGTGTGGGGCATTAGGGAGTGGTGGAGACTCTGGTACATCGCAAACTGTGTGCACTGCCTAGAGGGTTGCCCAAAGCTAGGAGCCATATCTGGATGTGAACTCTCCCAAGTTTTAAATGTTGGCTCAAGTGTTTTAAAACCAATTGGCAGCCCAAACACAACAAAACCCCAGGCTGCACCTGACCCGCAGGGCTTGATGTGCAGCCTCTGCTTTCGCCCTGAATGCTGCAGTGAATCCCTGACAGCCTTAGGGAGGGATAGAGGATGCAGGACTTTAGGGGGAAGTTCTTCAGGCCAAGTCACCATCTTAAAGGAGTTGAATGTTCATTACTTGTCTATAACAGGAAATAACTTGGTTAGGTACTTAGCAAGAGGGACACAGAGAACTTTGTGGAGACTCAGGCTGTGACTGTTAGAATATATTAACTCAGGGCCGAGCCCGTGGCGCACTCGGGAGAGTGCGGCGCTGGGAGTGCAGCAGCGCTCCCGTCGCGGGTTCAGATCCTATATAGGGATGACCGGTGCGCTCACAGCGCTCACTGGCTGAGTGCGGTGCGGCCGGTCTCAAAAAGGACAAAAAAAAAAAAAGAATATATTAACTCTGGATTTTTATTCCTTTTAAGAAAGAGACAGTACCGCTGGGATGGCTTGTTAACAGTCCTGCCCCAAAGCAGAGGGAATGGATTTGTCTGTCTGTCTGATGGTGCATTGGAGACTGTGCCCTCCTGTTATCCCACCCTTGCAAATCTTCCAGGAATTGGAATTTGATGGTGTGTGGCTCTTTTGCTCAGAAAAGGACTAGAACCTAGACAGGGATTGATTCATTCCTGTTAATATCTTGCTTTTCAATCTTAGTTTTGGTCTTTTGGAAGGAGAAGATATTCTTCTGGGCATGGAAAAGTAAAATTTAATGAAATGGCTATATGTGTAACCATCAATCCATTTATATGTTCATTCATGGGGCAAATATTTAATGAGCATCTATGTTGTGCCAGGCCCTGTGCAATTAAATCAATTGGTAGTCAGTCACAGAAAACAAAAGGGAGTGAGTTTGTTATGTGCATGTGCATTTTATTTATTTTTTCCTTCTTACCTTTATACTAACAAGGATGTACATTTTAAAACTACTTAGAGTAATAGAATTGAATGAAACAGTCCTGTACAAAAACAGCAAGTTTTTCATTTATTCACATGTGTATGCCTAGAAAAAAGTAATGTACACTATTTTAGTACCAAAAACTGTCAAGAATGGCATCTCTGGAGGATTTCCACTTTCTATGTTGTATGTGTTTGTAATATTCTAATTTTTGATAACAAACAAGCTTTACTTTCGTAACCAGAGAAAAACTAATAAAGTTAAATAATGGCAATTTTTATGGGAAGTTGGCAATTCCAAGTGCTGTAGCCGATGTAGGGAGACAGGAACTCTCACACTTCCTGGCTAGGAGTATAAATTGGTGTAATTTGGGGAAGTCTAGGAAAGATGCAAAGGAACCTGCCCTTTGTCATGGCAATTTCATGTCTACGAATGTGCCCTAGAAGAGTTAACATGAGTGGTACACTTGTGCACAAGATGTCAATTCCAACACTGTAATAGTGAAAAAAATTGGAAACCTGCTTGTGGACCAGGATGGGAGGGAATATATACATATATTGTGTACATTCACACTAGGGGAAACTCTACCACAGTTAAAAATGAATAAACTCAACCCTACATGTATCGACATGGGTAAATTTGTAAAATAATGTTGAAAAAAAAATAGCAAGTAATATGATATGTAAGATTTGATTCCTTGTATGTAATTTTTTAAATACCCAGAGCAGTGTTTTCTATAAGTCTCTTTATTGCTTATGGACCCAAATATTAATGATAAAAGTCTAAAACTATGTGTGGGAATCATACACATCAACCTCAGGTGGTTGTTTCCTCTGAGGAGGAAAGACCATGAGATGGGGGAGGGATATTAGGGAGCCTTCAACTGTGTCTGTCAAAATATTCTGTTCCTTAAAAAAAAAAAAAAAAAAATGAGGGTCAGCCTGTGGCTCACTCGGGAGAGCGTGGTGCTGACAACACCAAGTCAAGGGTTAAGATCTCCTTACTGGTCATCTTTAAAAAAAAAAATGACGTGAAGCCAATTTGGCAAGTTTGGGTGATGGATCCACACATATTCATTTGTATTGTTCTCTGCACTTTTAAGATTTTCACATTTCCCTGATAACTTGTGAATTGAACAGTTTTCATATGTTTATTGTGTGTTGTCAGTTCCCATTTTTCATAACAGTATTAACAGGGCTGGCTGGTTAGCTCAGTTGGTTAGAGCCCGGTGTTGGTAACACCAAGGTCAAGGGTTCAGATCCCTGGACTGGCCAGCCAATGAGCAACAACAACAAAAAATTAACAATGCAAGGTGAAATAAAGAGTTTTTCTAGAAGATGGTGAATGATTTTGCAATGAAGAGATCCCAGGTGGAGGCAGCCTCCAAGCAGGTGGGCATTCAGGTGTGAAGCCAGGGCCAGCCTGGCTGTCATGGAGATACGATGTGGGAGTCAGAGAGGCATGGAGGAGGCTTAGCGGCGGCGATGACAGGGAAGGAGCCCATCATTTGTTTGTTTGTAATGTGCCAAGCACTATGATAAGCATTTTCTATGCATTATCCCTTTTCATCTCCCCTCCAGTTCTATGCGGTAAATACTATTCTTGTCATCCCCATTTCACAGCTGAGAAACACTAGCCTTGGACAAGTTAAGCACCGTGCCTGAGATGACACTGGCAAGTGACACGGTCGAGCTCCAGCTCGAGGTGACTGCCTCCAGAGCACAATGAAGAAATGACATCACTGTGGGCCAAAGACAGGGGCAGACTCCTGCAGGAAGTAGGTTTGAGCAGGCTGTGGGCAGGTTGGCCGGCAGAGGTCTGTGCAGCGGAATCACTGCAGCCTGGGGAGAGATACCAGTAGTCACTCAGACAGGGCCATTTAGAAATTAGTATTGGTATTGGTGTGGCTGATTTTTACAAATGTCCCCCTTGCCTTCTTTCTTGTCCCCCATGTACAGTCATTTGCTGTGGCACAAAGAGGCATAACTCTGGCCTCGTTTCCTTACTCTCTGCATCCAAACTGGCTCTGAGCATATCACTGGCTTCCTGCTGCTGGGGAGACCACTCCCATCTTTGGTTTGATGTGCAAAAGTCCCTTGTGATGTGGTCTCTGTCACCTCTTCTGCCTCATCTTCTCCTTCCTCCACCTGATTTGTGAGCACTTTTCACAGACCGCTGGGGAGGATTCAACAACCCCACCTCTCAAGCAGAAGTAAAGCGCCCACTCTGTGCTCCCAGAGGCCACCTTTTCATACCACTGCCCTCACAGGCTCACCTGAGCTCCTCACTCACACTCTCTTGTCCCTTTGTCTCCAGCACTGGAAGTGCTCAGCACTCAGTAGGGGCTCCATAGGAGGCATCTTACATATCAAACCAGGGAAAGCCAACATTAGAACCTCCCTGCACAGTCAGATGCTACACCGTTTTTGGATTTAGCATCAATCAGGTAAATGACTTAAGGGGGTATGTGTTTATTTAATAAAGGATATCATTGCCCTCTCATCAGAGGCTCCTGGGAACTAGTACCTGGTAAGCCTGTGAAACTGAGCACATTAGAGTCTTCTGGAGTTAAATTTGGAATTGGGATGAGGTAGGAAAAATCTATGCTCATTGAATATGAAATGCAATTGTCTGTCAGTATAGGAACTGAAGAATCTGCAGCAAATTATATTTAAGACTCTATTGTCACAGGCAGATTAGCTAATGCTTGATTTTAAGTATAGGCTTCTAATGCTATTACTCCTGGTTAACTCTGCCTGGCAGGTAACCTTGTGGAACAAATGACTGCATTGCTTGAATAACGTATTTGATCAAACAGGACAATTCTTTCAAAAATTGAGTTCTCTGTGGCAATTTGAGACCTGTAATCAGCAAATTAGATGATTACAGCAGGGATAAAAATAGTCTTCTAACAATGTCCAAGGTATAAATGTGATTTGAATTTCAAAATGTTGAACATGTGGTAGGAAAATGCACGGTTGGGTAAATACGACTAGACATTATCAGATTTGATTTTTCTTTCCATCCCTGCTCTGAGCTAGAGCCTAATTTTGCCCAAATAAACCCCAATCTCATTTGTGTCTGAGTTAGAGGATAAAAGTATATCAGGCACTATGCTCCAAATCTTAAAGGGCTCCGCAGCTTTACTTATCTGCCTCAGGAACTTAAAGTCAGTGTGAATGTCAGCATCATTTATTTATCCACTTGTTATGAAATGACCTCCAGGAAGAAATAAGCCGTCCAAGTTGCACACAGGGCAGATGGCATTGGGAAAAACCTTCAACACCTGCCACCGAAGGAACAGTGTTTTCTTTCTTAGGCACAGTGAGCAAAGAAATGATGCAGCTCTGGTGAGGCTAGTGGGTGCATTCGGTGGGCTGGGCGGGATATGAGGATGTGGTATGTTCTACCACAATCCAGTCAGTCTCCATTGTTGGTCCACAGGTTACTCTGTTACAAAAAAGTTAGACCAAGAGATCCACATCATCTTTCTCTGGTCCTTCCAGCTGACACAGCTTTGCCTCAGAGCGTCTATCTATTCACCTATCAGTGAGCTGCCATTTTTACCCCGATATTGTTGTGGTATCACCTGGCCTCAGCTAGTTTTAGCTGAATAGCAAAACAAAAATGACTCGGCAAAGGGGTATATAGAGCCTACCAGAGAGAGGCCCAAGTTAGCCATGAGCTTATTACTGGCAAATGGAAGAAGTTCCTCTAAGAGAGGAAACTTGGTTTTACTTACTAGTGGTTCTTACGGTTTCTAACAGTCATAGAAATTATTGATTACTATGGATTTCATTTAACCTTCCAGCACTTATTTATTAGCACAGATGACTAAGAGCTCTGCCTATGGCAACACTGCCATTTAAAAATCTTGATTTCCATAAATGCAGCATCCAACGCTTTATATATAAGGGATTCTTATTTCAGCATATTCAGTAACAACCTCTGTAATATAATGGCTTGCTAAACAATCTATGAATTAATATTTATTCAAATGTCTTTTCAAATTGGTGTTACTTCCCATTTGTCCAGCTCTCAAATTTATAATAAAACTTTAGAATAGAAATGTTTTCAGTGCCATATTTTTGCATAGAAGATGCAAAATGCAAATTAACTACTTTTAGGATTCTGCCAACTCACAAATGAACACCATTAAAAATTCACTGCTTTTTAAGGCAAGATTATCTCTGCCCGAGATGAAGAGATAACTAGCTAGGAGTTATATCCTTTGACTAAATACATGTACATTTATAATGCTTTTATTATGAAAACTGTATTAACACTTACCATAACTACAATATCAATGTCATAAAGTAGGTCTCTTCAACTTCATACAAATATAGTACAGATTTAAAATGGCCTTTTCGGGCCGGCCCGGTGGTGCACTGGAGAGTGCGCTGCTTGGGAGTGCGGCGGCGCTCCCGCTGAGGGTTTGGATCCCATGTGGAGACCGGTTCCGCTCACTGGCTGAGCGTGGTGCGGGCGCAACACCAAGGGTTGCGAGCCCGTTGCCAGTCCCCGGTACGGGCGCAACACTGAGGGTTGCGATCCCGTTACTGGTCAGTAAAAAAGACAAAAAGGAAAAAAAAATGGCCTTTTCTTTCTACTTTAGACAGATTTTTGGAAAATGAGATAAAATACCAAGTTGAAAGTAAGTGGTTATTTATTTGGTCATTCACCATTCCTTGAATGTACACGCATGATGAAGCATTATTAGGACTTGACAAGACCACCACTTTGAGAATGTTCAACAAAATTTGATGTGATCTGTACACATTAGGCCTTCAAGTGGACAGTATTAATTAGCAAGGCACTTGGTGATTCCATCAATGGTCAGGGAACAGACTGTTTACTGATACCATGGCTTTGAGCCACATATAATTTTACTTTGCATTTTCTTCTTAAAAGCATAGTTTTAGGCTACTATGTTAACAAGTTCTCCAAACAAAAATTCACTTATTTTTTAGGTTAAGATTTCGGTATGGGTGAAAAGTGTATTAAATAACACTAATTAGATTCTTTATGACCTTCAACAGTCCTAGGGAAGAAATTATACCTAGGAACCTCTTAGATGTGGAAATGACTTCACCAGTGAACCAGATGTTAAAAGCCAATTACTTGCACAGGGCATTGTGAGAAAAACTGAAGCCTCACTCCAAGGTTAGGGGACCTCAGGAGGCAGACAAGGCTGCACCTGAAGCTCACTTCAGAAGTTTTCTTTTAAATGTATTTGCTTGAAAGACTTGGCTTCAAGCATGAAGTCAAAAGAGAACTCAATATAGCCACACTGAAAGCCAACTTCTAACTTAAATTACCAGACATAGCTCATAAAACCAGCTGTCTCAAAGACAGTATTATCTTTATTAAAAAACAGACAGACATAGCAGCACTTACAAGAGTTCATAAAAGGCATTGTACATTATCAACTGATAAGTGTGGAAAGGGCAGGCCCCAGCCCAGCTGGTTGTGTGCTCTGCATCATAATGCATGCTCACAACCACCTGTTCCCCTTCATACGATGCAACCCAGACACCCGAGGGGAGACCAACAGCAACAGTGGAACTCCTCAACTTCAAGCCTTTGTTATTTGTGTGAAGTCAATCAAGTCAAGTATCACCCTCCTTAGCAGCATCTGGAGCACTCATTGGTGTTCTGGAGGTGGCTGGTGTACTTGACCCACTTATTAAAAAAATCTAAGCGTTCAACAAAAAAACACTTCTCCCTGTCCAATGCCATCCACGGAAATACTTCTCTTGTGAAAGAGATACACTCTTCCATTTAAATATCTGTAAAAGCTAATGCATGCCTCCGCTGCAGTAGACAGAAGAGAACTTTGAACAGGTGCTTCTGCACAACTGTCTTTGGTGGAGAATGCTGATGTGGTCACACTGTTCCCTGCTCACTGCTCTGCTTCTTACTGCTTGGTGGAGGGGTGAGGACCCCAGTAGGGGGAGGAGAAATCCTATTTTGTTCAGACAATATGGCTTTCTTTGCTTGGGCTTTGTCCTGTTGACAAGAATAAAAGGGAGAAATGTTAAAATGGAAGAACATATCCTTTGGGCTTCGCTTACTATATGCTTTTTCTATGGGGCTGAGCAAGGGGAAAAAAATAGCAAAAATCTAAAAGTGTCTGGTCTATACGATACTGAGACATAGTATCTATTGACCACAATTTTTCTTTTTCAAGGAATTAAAAGAATTGGAATTTCTCCAGGATATCTGGAACCTGCCTGAAGGAAAGTGAATAGGCTTTTTAAGCAGTTTTAAGAATCTGTGTGGGCAACAAAGATTGAAATAAGTAATAGTACTGACCAGCAAATCCAAGCTGTTTATATGGGTCTGTATGTTGTGTGCATCTTCAGCAGCAACCCCCCTGAAGTGCTTCAGTTTTGAGCTCCCTGTCTCCCTTATAACCATGGCAAAGGGAACCATCCACTTGACACAGTTCTCTATATCGCACCACTGATACCCTGCAATGAAAAGACATGATAGGCTCAATGTGAGGCCGACAACTGGTTTTTAAGTTTAATGTACCTTGTTTGTGAACTCATTGTTAAGCCAACATACCTGAAACCTTTTGCATCAATTCAGATGAAGAGAAATGATACAAGGCAGAAGCAGCAAGTACACCATAAGAAAATTCTAAGCAGCCAACATCCAGGACACAGACATCTAAAAGCTATGAGAAGAAAAGAACACTGAAACAAATGGCCAACACACGTCACTTCTATAGTGACTCACTCTAGCTGTGGGGTAGGTAGCCCTACAGAGGTAATGAAGCTACTTACCTCTGCAATCTGTATGAAGATGTGCTGGGGATACTGCGGCCGTAGCACTTCATATAAGTCATTCAGATATGCAACCTGCATGTACACATTCAGCCAAGACACAATGGTCAGGGGACTTAAACGCCACTTAAGGGCCTAAAGGAATACAGAGAAAACAGACCAAGTTGAGAAAAGAAGCTCAAAACGCAGCCATGTTCTGTGCCACAATGTGTTCAGCTGGAGAATACCTATCAAAGGCACTCACATTTCACATGGAAAAGATATTACGTATGCATTTAAAAAATGACAGAAAAATTTACTTGTAACCTACCTTCATAATCATTAATTCCATGGTAAGAATTTCTTCTCCTGAACAAGCGCCATCTGTAACATAAGCAAACTGGTGCAACTTTGGAGGATAGATTTCCTGAAAGGAAATAAAAGGAAGATATCATTAGCAAAAAGCCAGTCTCTAATAGTTTCAGTTTATAATGTGCATCCAAAATTATCCTTTTTAGCACCCTGGCATAGAAAGAGAGGGTGCACTGATGGAATAAATACAGGAGCCACTCCAGTTGTTCAAAATGTGTTATTGCAAAAGAAATGAAACTCCTGGGCCGGCCTGTGGCTCACTCGGTAGAGTGCGGTGCTAATAACACCAAGGCCCCGGGTTCGGATCCCACATAGGGATGGCCGGTTCGCTCACTGGCTGAGCGTGGTGCTGACAACACCAAGCCAAGGGTCGTGATCCCCTTACTGGTCAAAAAAAAAAAAAAAAAAAAAAAAAAGAAATGAAACTCCTATCCTGACTAAATGAATAAATACATAGAATTTTCACTCTTCATGGATATTTCTGAAATTCTCACCTTTTCAATACCTTTAACAAAATTTTTGAAAGTTGGGCCCATACACTCTTATAATCACACCAAAATTTTAATCTTCTCAGTTCAAAGTTAAATTTTTTTGCTTCATATTTCTACATTAATCTAAGCGTTCTGTACATTCACCACTCCTCTCTCTTCTTGTTAAGTTTCCTGCCTTTTTCGCATTTAATAGAAGGCCTCAAATTAGAAAAATTTAGGATATGTATTATAGACAAATAGTTGGTTTCTTCCCCTAATCTCAGTGGAGCTCAAGAAACAGCATGTATTATGTAACAAATATTTGAAAACTACTTACCTCAAGTTTGGCAGCAATAAATAAAGATGAAATCCCAATAAGCTGTAAAAGTGTCTTTACAACATTGTCTTGTGTAGCCATGTACCGATCAAAGAAATCCTGTGCCAAGTAAAATGTCTCCCTGTGAAGTTTATAGACTTCACAAACCTGAAACAAATATTTAGTAAGTTTTAGAACAGTTACTCGAGGGGAGAAAAAGAACCTTTTAATGAGTTTTGGTGAAGGACAATATAATCAAATCAAAAGACGTGAGAGAGAAAACTGCTTTTCTAAAAGGATAGTTGTCCTTAAGTGCTTGGGCAATGAAAAAAAGAACCTTTTAATGAGTTTTGGTGAAGGACAATATAATCAAATCAAAAGACGTGAGAGAGAGAACTGCTTTTCTAAAAGGATAGTTGTCCTTAAGTGCTTGGGCAATGAAAAACGGGAACTCAGATAAAAGGATTATGTGTTCTATGATCTATATAATAGTAAGAGTGAACATTCACAGGCCAGGGAGGGAAGGTACGGTCAACAGCCAGGTGAAAACAGCATGTTCATGGGAAAAATAAAAACAAAACCAAGAAATACCTAAAACCATGAATTTTCTCAAATAATGTTGTCCCCTCTTTATAAGTTTCACTATGACTTGACAAAAGAACTAACACATTCCCTCACAACTGAGCAACACCAATAAGAACATTTAAAAGCTGGGACACACATTTACTTAAAGACTACAACATGCCCCATACATTGTAAGTCATAAGAGGCAAAAGCTTTTTAAAAAAGCATTAAGTAGGAGGGCAGGGGGAGGGACGTTGGGGATAACTGAGTGGGGGACCTGAGGTACAAATGCAATTTGCAGTAATGGGTATACAGCCAGTAGGAATCTGGCCCCCACATCATGGGCACAAGGGGTGACAGTCAGCTTTGTAGCCCATGAATATTCAGTACCAATAAAAAAAATAAAAATAAAAAAATTAAATTAAAAAATAATAAATAATTTTTAAAAAAACATAAAGCAGGGGCTGGCCAGTTAGCCCAACGGCTAGAGCATGGTACTGATAACACCAAGATCAAGTGTTCAGATCCCTGTACTAGCCAGCCACCCAAAGACCCAGAGTGTATTTTAGGCTCAAACTTGGACAAATCCATTTATCGCAGACAGACAAACTATAAAATTAGGACAATACCTGACTTGCCTACCTCACAGGATTGCTGTGAGAATCTGATGAAATAGTGCACATGATGGGATTTAAAAGGACCAAGAAAATGTTAGACCTCAACTCATTACCATCACCAAATGTCCAATTATGCATATACAACTGTAACAACACTGTTACTCCTAAATGGCATCTCCCCTAAGTGCAATTCACGGGGTTAATACATCGAAAAGGAGCCAGAGAAACAGCACAGAGAATACTGTTAGAAAATTCCATCAATCACCAAAGACTACTTCTAAAGTACAGATTAAGCCATATTTAGCTGTCTGTAGAAACATTCCTTCAAAGTATAATGGCATCTACTGCATTACATAAAATAGAACCTCTCAGTTACAACGTTTTTATAAAAATGAATTGAAGCCTGAGAAATTAAAACATATGTACTGCTCCAAGAAATTATAAAGTATTGCAAAGGAAACAGATGGGCTTTGTGACAAGAGCTGTGTGACATGGAGGGTCTGTGGTGGGCAACTGCAAGACCTATTCTTTAAAAGCAGGTCTGCCAAATAATTCAGTACAGAAAATATCGACGTTTCCAGGGACCAAGGAAGAAATGCAAATTAAAAATGATAACTTCAGGGCCGGCCTGTGGCTCACTCGGTAGAGTGCGGTGCTGATAACACCAAGGCCACGGGTTCGGATCCCATATAGGGATGGCCGGTTCGCTCACTGGCTGAGCGTGGTGCTGACAACACCAAGTCGAGGGTTAAGATCCCCTTACCGGTCATCTTTAAAAAAAAAAAAAAAAAAAAAGATAACTTCATATACACCATTTCTAATCCACACACTCTGCAAGGAAAATATTGTTAGAAATATTACAGATGAGAAAACGAAGACTCAAAGTTAAGAGATGTGCCTGACTAGGTCACAGAGATGGTAAGTGGCAGCAGGAAATGTGATTCTAGTACTAGCATAACCAGGGTATGCATACCCCTGGGAACATGGATTTCTAATGGTCACACAGCACTATCTGTGTATTCTAGGGAATATTTAGACACTCAACTTCCACGTGTACTCTTTCATAAAACGATTCTGCCTGAATGTCCTTCCACTTCAGAGGAAAAGCTCACTTCTCACCTACCCAAGTCTTACAAGGGTGGCCAGGAAGCCTCCCTTAATTGAGGCATTATAAGTCACCCACAGTTCATCCGAGTAAGGGGTGCACTGCTGATAAAATATCACTTTTTATGTTTAACAATTATCTATAATAATTTGCAACAGTTGTTTTTTTGATCAGTTTCGCAGAGAGGTATGACAGTGTGACCAATAAAAGATTTGAACAATATATTTTGTTAGGATAGCATTCTATGGGGAAAGAGAAATGTATTCCAAGAAGTTAAAAAGAACAGTGTAAGATTTGACTGCTAAAGATAAGCTTGTTCATATATTTTTACAATTTATGATAGCAACTATCGAACTGCTGATATTTACATTCCAGTGGATACACTTAAAAGCAATTTAACGAACAAAGTTCAAATACCAATATTTACAATTTACTGGAAAATACAACCTTTGCAATTATTTAAACTTTGATGGAAAAAAATTAGATGCCAACTTTAAAATATTTAAAGGGCAAAGAGATTTTAGAAATTCTTTTAAGAATGCAAGTAAAAAAGTTACAACGACCACTGCAGAAAATATACCAAACAGTTTCAGAGACACAGAATGTGTCAGTGAAATCAGTCACATGAAGAGATCACATAATAGCACAGAGAATCTAGAAACGATCAATGCTTCCAGTGAACAGGAAAACTCAAGCTCACCTCCATTAACCAATCCAGAAGAATTGCTCGCATTTTAGGCTGCAGAAGAGGGTGTCGCTGCATAAAGTGCTTATCTGTTATGTATGTCTTCTCCTTGTTTAACATGATTTTCCAAACCTCCTCTCTATTTGCCCAGCTACAAAAAAAAAAAAAACCCAACTCCACATAAGTGTCAGTATGCATCCATACTAATGAAGGCTAAGTGAGAACATGGAGTAAGAGATATGGAAGCCACGTGGCAGTCAACACTTACTTTAGTATAGGCAGTGGTGAGGCTCTGGGCGGTGCCGACCGAGGCCGAGGCTCGTGTTTAGAATTCGGGTATACTGGCTCATCCGCTTCTTTGTCAGGTGTGGGAATTAAGGAGCAGGGGTCTGCACAGCCAGTACTATTGTCCCAAGGCTGTAAATAAAAAAAACATTTTACTTATTTATTTATTTATTTATGGTTTTTGGCAGCTGGCTGGTATGAGAATCCAAACCCTTGACCTTGGTGTTATCAGCACCATGCTCTCCCAAGTGAAAAAAACACATTTTAAAATGTTTGATGTAAACCAGCTATTTTTACATTCACTGATTTGTAGATTAGCCAGTACTTCAAAAAAAAATCTTCACACTGGAGAGTGATCTCCAGGCCTAAATATTCTGGCCAAGTTAAGACAGAGATGGCATGGTAAGTAAAACCCACAGTAATAACGCCAAGCTTTCATTTAATTTCCATCATTAGCTTAGGGTGTACACAGTAAATACTTTATAAAGCTAGGAAATCAGTAGCATTTTATTCTCCACTTTATTACCCTCATATGAGGTGCCTGAGCAGCAAAATGGACACAGAAGATGTAAGATAAAATGCAAACAGCTCTTTACAAAAAAAAAAAAGAGTACAAATCCATTTGCAGCTCAGTAAGATACTGGGAGTATAACTTCTGAAGTGCTTAAAAAAGATATATTGTGGGATTATTTAGTCATAATTCAAAAATTTGTTTTTTAACAAGTACAACTAACCTACTAAAATTTTTTTGTGGGGGGGGGGGCGGCTGGCCAGTGTGTGGACTGAACCTGTGACCTTGGTGTTATAAGGCTGCACTCTATAAAATTTCTTAAAAGCACAACACAGAATTTCCAATAAAAATATGTACATAGCGAAGGCTGGTTACCTCACTTGGTTAGAGCATGGTGCTGGTAACACCAAGATAAAGGGTTTGGATCCCTTTACCAGCTAGCTGCCAAAAAAGGAGAAAAGTTTACATAAGCACTCCACATTCACAAGTATAAAAGATAAAAAATGTAAATTGGCTGCCATCTTTATTAAAGTCCCCTCATTTTAAAACAAAGACTCATAAATGTGACATCTTTTGGTAGCAGGACTAGCCAAATATATTAAAATATGAGGACTCTTTGTTTTCCTTAACTCAAAGCAAAACAAGAACATCTGCCTAGTTAAAACCAAATCAAGTGATGGTTACATGTAATACTAAGAAGTCTAAGGAGATAAAGTCCAGATACTCCTGAAGATCTTTGAATCCCACCCCCAGAGAGCCCTGTACAGAGTAAGACTCAAATATCTGATAGATGAATAAACTATCAATAAAAACCAAAACAATATGCTTTTCTTAAAGATTTCAAATGCTTAATTTTAATCAATTTTCAATATTTAGAAAAGACTAAGGTAGGCCCGTGGCTCACTCGGGAGAGTGTGGTGCTGATAACACCAAGGCCACGGGTCCAGATCCCATATGGGGATGGTCGGTTTGCTCACAGGAGCCTATGTTTGGTTTGTAGTTATAAAACATGGTGACTTTGCTGAACATATTAGGCAGATAACAATCCCACTGGCATAGTGGCTACCACAGCACACTGGCCACCTTCAGAGAAAGCCTTGGCACTTTCAGTCTAGTGAGAAGAGCAAAAGCTGGATAAAGCTCTTCTCCACCCAGTGTAGAAAGAATTGGGCATGCAAATTATCCACGACAGCTCCTGCCAACAGCTGTGTGAGAAAGACAACTTCCTTTCAGTTTTGGTATCATGTGCTGGTAGCATTTCCTTGACTTCTGAAACAGTCATATTACAACTGCTCTAAGTTGCCCTTCATTCAAGGAGAATGAATTCTAGTTCTGAAGGCATAAGCTGGGTGCCACCCTCTACAGCCAGATGGCTGGTACATCTGAGCAGGCTTTTGGAGATAATCTAACTGGTATCAGTTCCCAACCTGCAGTTCATAGACAAATTAGGTGAACCACAGCAGACAGTTTCCAAAGTTTGCCCTTTTAGGAACCAGTGTATGAGGCAGAATAGTTAAGTCTATGTCCTTTAACTTGAGTGTATACCAAGTTTCAAAGGAAGAAAGATTAGTCTGACTTTATTTAGGATAATAGCAAGAGACCAGTTGTGACTACACCTAACAACGTCTGACTTATGACACTTTTTTTCCTTATGCAAAATTATTTTCTGAGAAGTAATTTATAGTCCAGGATTCTACATCAATAAAAAGGCTGTGACTCATGTAAAAAATTAAACAAAATGGATGTTAAGTAGATTTTAGATAAAAGGGTATTCTTTTCATTATCGGCAGCTGAAAATAAGATCTAAAGGTTCCATGGGGTCTTGATGAAGCAGTTACACTGAGTTTAGTAGCTTGAGGTTGTTGTACTGAGCTGAACTATAATTCCAGAGAACAATTCTGTGTAACTAATAGGCAAAAAGGTTCTGTTATGTCCCCAAATTCTAGCTTCATGAATCTTCTCAGAGAAATAAAGACATTGCTCCATAAATAGATGTATAATTTTTCAGCTATTCACATTTCATAGCTATCAACTCTATGGTCTAGGAATACAGCCACTAGGCCGGCCCGTGGCTCCCTTCTCAGAGAAATAAAGACATTGCTCCATAAATAGATGTATAATTTTTCAGCTATTCACATATCATAGCTATCAACTCTATGGTCTAGGAATACAGCCACTAGGCCGGCCCGTGGCTCCCTTGGTAGAGTGCGGTGCTGATAACACCAAGGCCACGGGTTCGGATCCTATATAGGGATGGCTGGTTTGCTCCCTAGCTGAGCGTGGTGCTGACAACACCAAGCCAAGGGTTGAGATCCCCTTACCGGTCATTCTTAAAAAAAAAAAAAAAGGAATACAGCCACAGTCCTGCCTTAGGATATCCTAGGCACTGCTCAGGTTATCCTTGAGAATAAAAACTACTTTAAAACTCCAAGAAGTCAATATGGATGGCTTTGCTTCATCTCTACTTAGAAATTCCTCCCCAGAAATGCTTATTACTAGGGTCTTATGTGAAGTCACAACTGCTATTGCAAACAACGTGGCCCATAGCTTTGAAGCCCTTCACCTTTCCTGACCACCTACATAGCTATTGCTGACTGCTCTACAAAGTGATGTGCTCTCTATTGCTAATGTAGTTGAGACTTCAATACTCAGGTCAAATACTATTCCTACTCAGCTTTTATCTGTGAAAGAGTCAGAAGGCCTGACTAGCTAGTCTGGAGATACACTGCTTCCCGCTGCTGGAGCCATAACTACAGTCTCCAGCCCTTTCTGGAGGCAAAGAGATAATATAAGCTTTTTCTGTAAGGAACTTCTGATATTATAATGATATCACATTACTTGCAGGAGATTTGGCAGAAACTCCACAAGGAGGGGCAAGAGAAATGGAGTAGTCAATGAAAGTGTGTTGAGACACACATATCATTACACAGAATATTCCACTAATATTCTTGCTGAGGCCAGGTAGAGCCCCAGACAGCACTGATCAATGTAGGTTATTGCTAGATGGGCTGAAACGACTTCCAGGACAAGAAAAGGGGGAAAAGCTTGAAAACCTAAAGAAGACAGAAGGAGGTCCTTAAGCACCATGACAAAAAACAGTGTGGATCGGGGGGAAGTCATTGCTTAAAAACACACAGGAACCTTCCCCACAGTTCACTGGCCTTTAGAGACAAGGTTATCAGCCCAACTCTGCCCCTAGCTTGCACAGGACTCTGAGTTACTTCTTCCTCTGAGTCTCAGTTTCCTCATGTGCAAAAGGAATTCAGTTATTTGATGTCCACGTTGGTTCTTCCATGCATCAGTGTGCATTTGCAATCTCAGAGGGTGCCAGTCGAGAATACAAGACCTTCTTGGAATTCCAAGCCTGGCAGAGGCCAGTGCCCACTGACACGCACAGCGCACAGCCATACGGACTATGGCTGTAGTTAGAGAAACTTAACTAACCAGAGTGTCTTTAGCAGGAGATAAGAGAGCATGAAACCCAATCTGACCCAGAGAGAGCAAGAGGACCTCCATGTAGGCCCAATCAGCAAGCGTACTTACCTCCTTACCACACTGGCCTCTTACAGTCCTGTCAATTTTGGCAATTTCTTCATCTGGATCCTGCAAAAACTAACGTAAAACCCCCACACCCCAAAGAAACATATCGAACAAACCAAGACAAAAAACAGAGAGAAGAAAAAGTTGATTAGGTTATGGACACCACTTCTGCCAAAAAGACCCCCCCACTAGCCCCCTATCAATAAATACGGGGGCAAAGCCAACTCTGGTACCCAGGTAAGATGCAGGGGGTGGGGAATTCTCTCCAACCTGTCTCCTTTGTACTCACCACGGCCACGTTTGCCTTCCTTTTCCTGGAACGAACAGAGAAATCGGTGCCGCCTTCTTCTTTCATGGTGTCCCGTTCCTTCGCATCTCTGCAAAGCCAGGGTGGCACAGAGGTAGGGGTGAGTTCTCCCCAAATCTCGGCCCGCCCCTCCCCCACCGCTGCACACCCTTCCCTTCCCCGTAGCGACCAGGCCACTCACCTCTCCCTCCTTTCCCTCGGCATGGCGCAGGTCTCGGACTCCGACTTCAGGCCTGGGGGGCACGAAGCGGGAAGCGGGGTGAGGACGGCCAGGGCTCGCCGGCCTGCCCCGGGCACCCCTCCCCCTCCCGCGCGGGCGGCGGCGGGAGCCTCCTGGGCCGGCCGGGAAAATGGCCGATGGGCCCTGGGTGGCCTGTCACCCGCGGCGCCTACGGCAGCCCACGATCCCGAGTCCGAGTTCGGGGTGGGGGAAAGGCGCCGGATGCCTCCCCAAACCCCTGCCGGCCCATCGCCTCCCTTGGGGCCGGGGCTGCCTCAGTCTCCCCCTCAATACCTTCCCGTAACCCGTCTCTGAACCATCCCACCCGGAGCACCCCGCGCTGACGTCTCCAGGACACGGCGACCCGGCGACCTGAAGACCCGGCCTCACCCCACCCCCAACCCAGCCCGGCCCGGGTGCTCTGGGAATCCTCGCCCGCGGCGCCCGACCCGGCAGCCCGCGGCGGGGTGCTTACCCAAAGCCGTCTCCACGGCAGGCAGGCGCGCACGAGCCAAGGCAGGAGGCAGGAGGCAGGAGGCAAGAGCGAGCGGGAAGCCGGGAGGCCGGAGGCGGCGGCGGGCCGATCGCGCGGCGGTGGCGGGATCCGCGCCTGCCCCCTACACCGCGCTGGCGGCCGAGCCGGCTGCTCCTGCGCCCGGCTTAGAGCGGGACATTTAAAATCCCTGCGCGCGGAACCGGCCCCGGCCCGCCCTCACGCCCCCCCAGCTCCCGGGAGGCCCCGCCCCGCCCCGGCTCCGAGCCCCTCAGCGGCCGTCCGAGGGCCCGGGCCCTGCTGTACCG
>NW_007730875.1:107430-108011 GCF_000696425.1 Galeopterus variegatus | reverse complement strand
TGGGCCGCGCCGGGGCAGGACGCGGGAGAAGTCTGGCGCGAGCGCCGCAGAGGGGCGGGCCGGGGTACTTCGGGGGCGGAGCCGAGGGCGCTGGGGCGGTAGAAAGCCGCGTGGCCGGCGCGGGTGGAATGTAAACACGGCGGGTAGCGAGGGTTCGGGCCCCGGCTGAGTCTGGCCAGACGGATGCACTAGAGGCCCCGGCCCGGGGAACCTGCCGTTCTTTGCCCTGCCCCGCGCGCGCCTAGTCCCTCCTGGCACGCCCTCCCCGCCCCCGAGACGCAGGGTTCCGGGCCCTGAGTCCAAGGCGGGGTGTCCCCAAGGTCACAGCTCCTAGTTCCTGGGCTTAGAACCAGGGCTTCCGGCCACCGAATTCCGAGCCCCCCGTGGGCCAGCTGTTATTCCTGGCTTCACGTTCATCCATTTACGAACGCATTTGTTCATTCAGTCATTCATTCAACAATATGCGAGCACCTTCCACGTGCCCCTTCCATGCCCGCCCCTCCCCCACAATCCCTTCCCCCAGCATCGGGATCATCAAAAGGCCTTTTTTTTTTTTTTTTTTTTTTTTTAAAATTGGGCCG
>NW_007730875.1:99510-106535 GCF_000696425.1 Galeopterus variegatus | reverse complement strand
AAAATTAAAAAATTAAAAAAAAGTTGGGCCGGCCCTTGGCTCACTCGGGAGAGTGTGATGCTGATAACACCAAGGCCACGGGTTCGGATCCCATATAGGGATGGCCGGTTAGCTCAATGGGTGAGCATGGTGCTGACAACATCAAGGGTTAAGATCCCCTTACCGGTCATCTTTTAAAAAAAATAAAAATTAAAAAATTAAAAAAAAGTTGGGCCGGCCCTTGGCTCACTCGGGAGAGTGTGATGCTGATAACACCAAGGCCACGGGTTCGGATCCCATATAGGGATGGCCGGTTAGCTCAATGGGTGAGCATGGTGCTGACAACATCAAGGGTTAAGATCCCCTTACCGGTCATCTTTAAAAAAATAAATAAATAAAAGTTTATTTATTTATTAATATTTTTTTATGTTCTGTGACGTTGCAGAACAGTTGGTGGAGAGGGGGAAGGAAATAGGGTGGGAGAAGGAGGAAGGAGGAGGACCCTAGGAATCCCATGCAACTATCTCTATCTTTAAACCTTACAATTGTTTCTTTCCCATCAGTCTTAGGATCAAATCCACACCCTGTCCTGGCTTACAAGGCTGCATATGAACTTGCCCTCATCCCCCTCTGACCTCCTCTTCAACCCTCTCACCCTTTCTCAGTCCTCTCCCTATCACAGCTCCACCTTCTATACTTTCTTGCCCCAGGCCCTTGGAGCCTGTCCCCTTCCCCGGCCCATTTGGTCTGCTCCTTCTTCCTGAGAACTTCAAGGTCTTCAGAGACCACTTAATCTAAAGCACCCCTCTCCTCAAGAGCTCCTTTCCCTGGCACTGCCCTGCTGTGGGTCCTTCATAGCACTTGCCACATATATCTCTTGCTACTTCTTTGTTTTCTTGTCCCTCTTCTATCTTGTCTATCTTATTCATTGCTGTATCCCTCAGCTCTTGTGGTAGTGTCTTGGGAAAGGAACACATTCATTTGGGAATGAATGATTGAAAAACCTACACTGACCAAGCTCTTGTGGAGCTTACAGGCTAGTGAGAGAGAGACAAGTGTCTTGGTTTTCTGTCACTTATAACGGAATACCTGAAACTTTATAAGGAACACCTTATAAAGCCACCTGTGCCCCTCCTGTGATAATCTACTTTTCCATTAACCCATTAATTCATGAGTGGATCAATCCATTCATGAGGGTATAGCCCTCACGATCCAGTTACCTCCCAAAGGCCCCACCTTTCCAATATGATAGTCAGATTTCCCACCATCTTAAAAAAAACAAAAACAAAAAGATTTCCCACCATCCTAATATTGTTACAATGGGGATCAAGTTTCAAGATGAGCTTTGGAGGGGATACTCAAGCCATAGCAACAGGTATTGAACAATCGTCACTTAAAAATACCTTCTGTAGTCAACTTCTGGAAGAAATGTGTGACATAGGGCTCCTGAACACCTCCAAGGTCTTTCCTGATTTGCATCTCAGTCTTGTCCTCCCCAGTGACTGTCTTCTTGAAATTAGAGCCTGGGTTTTATTGAAGAGTGTGGCTTGCGTCGTCCCCAGAGGACCTAGCAAATTCATGACCTCCCAGGTGCACTGAGGCCAAGTCTGCTGAGATGACTTGCTCTGGATGTTTTATGTAGGCATGGAGTCCAGGCTCCTGAACTCCCAACTTTTTGCTTGTTATTAATAACAATATCAGTTATCATAAACAGCATTTCCAAAATTGCAGCTTTGGGCTAAGTCCTTCAAAGTGTCATCTCAGTTAAATGTCAACAATAATGCTATTATGTTCATACCATGACTATCCGATTTCACAGATGGCAACTATCTACTTCCTAGGGTCATTGTGAGGATTAAGTGAAATAATGTAGATTCATCACTTAATTCAGGGCCCGGCACATAGTAAATTCTCTATAAATGAGTTATTATAACAATGATAGCCAAGACAGAGTTTTCATTAGTAGTTGTAGCAATCTATACTTCCACCAGCAAAGAATGAAAGCTCTAGGTGCTCCATATCTTAACTGACACGCTCATCAACAATAGAACGGATAAAAAAATTTTGTTATATTCGTTCAATGGAATACTACACAACAATTAAAAGGACTAACCACTGAAACATGAAACAACATGGACAAATCTTACAGGCATAATGTTGAGCACAGGAAGCCAGACACATTTATTTGAAGTTTCCATTTATTTGAAGTTAAAGAAAAGGCAAAATTATGGTGACAGTGGTCAGAACAGTAGTTGCCTCCAGGGTGAGGGGTAATGAGTGGGAGGGGACTGAGGGAAACTTTAGATACCAGACATGTTCTATGTCTTGATCTTAGTGGTGGTTACATGGCTGTATACATATGTAAAAATTAGTTGAACTATATACCTATAATTTGTGCACTTTATTGAATGTACCTTATACTTTGGTAAAAAATAAAAGAATTATTTTTCAAAAAAATTTAAAGCAAGACAATCCTTGCCCATTGGGGTCTTCCAGTCTGGAAGGGTGGCAGTCATATAGAGAGGGCAGTTGTAGTACAGAGTGATAAGGGTTAGAATGTGGAATTCTGGGAGCTAAGACTTCATGGTGGGAGGGAGGCTTGGATGCCAAGAAGGTAGCATGAAGGTAGCAGCATCTAAGCCAGAAGGATGAGTACGTTCAGTAGAGGCAATAGAAATGATGTGTTTAGGCCTGCCCATGGCTCACTTGGGAGAGTGCGGTGCTGATAACACCAAGGCCATGGTTTGGATCCTATATAGGGATGGCTGGTTTGCTCACTGGCTGAGCGTGGTGCTGACACCACCAAGTCAAGGGTTAAGATCCCCTAACTGGTTACCTTTTAAAAAAAAAAAGAAAGAAAGAAAGAAATGATGTGTTTGAGGCCGTGGAAACAGCTTGCACAACACCTTGGAGTCTTCAGAAGTTATGGATGGCCACTTGTTTGGGGCAGATCAACTTTGGGTGTTTGGGTTCACTTCATTCTGTGCCAGCATCTGGTCTGGAGTTTCCAACCATTTGCTCAGCCTTGGGGGAGACAGTGGATTTCATCTGAGGTGGTGAAGCAACTGCTGTGCAGGGAGGGCAACACCTCCCTTCTGCCATGAGACTTTGAGAAAGTTCCTTAACCTCTTTGTGCTTCAATCTCATCTGTAAAATGGGCGTGATTATAATTGTCCCAACCTCATAGGATTGCTATGAGGGCAAATGTATTAATATCCCATAAATATTGGCTTGCAAAAGTATGTGGCACATAGTAAGTGCTCGATATGTGTTAATTATTATTATTCATAAAGAACTTTAGAGGAATTCGCTCAGTTTTATACATGGTCCAGGCCCTGATGATGGAGGGGCAAGGACAGGAGCCAGTATATAAAGGTTAAGGAGAAGTTAAGACTGTGTGGATTGCAAGGAGGAAATCTTTTGCAGATAGAATTTCTTAACAGGGGCCCCTGGACAGCCTTCAGGGACCTGCTGATAGTGCAGGCCCATTGATGGGCCTATGTGCACTTTACTGAGCAGCTGGTGAATAACTTTTATCAGCTTCTTAGAGACATCTTAACAAAAAGTTAAGGAGCCCTTCTGCTGGAGAAGGTTGGTCAGGGAAGGTGTGGGCTGTAACTGAGAGTGGAGCTGGCCAAGGCTTTGCTACTGGGCAGAGCTGGACAATCATGGCTGCCTGGATGAGCTCCAGAAGAGGCATCTCATGAGGCTACACATGAGAATACTAGAAGAAGAGAGGCCAATTGCACTGTACCTGTGTGAGCTGTGAGGTGGGGGCCAGGCAGGATGAACAGGATCCGGCTGTCAACCAGAGTGACTGCAACCCAGCGCCAGGGAACCCAAGCGTGGGAAAGCCCCGGAGGCTTGGCTTCTGTCCTCCCTCAGCGCCGGAAGTCTGTCTGTACAGGCCTTGAAGGCCAGCCAGAGTTGAGGGCCTAAATCCATGGTCCCCAAAGCTTGGTTACCTCTCACATCCAGCTCACACTACCGTGTATGGACTTCGAGGAGGGAGATTGCAAACCAATGGGTGGTGGTAGTCCCGGCCTAAACCACTCTTACACTGGGAACAGGTCCAGTCAACAATTCTTTAGACAGAAAGCTGTGATCAATTAAAAAGTCCAGTAAAAATTAAAAGTGACCTTTAAACTTAGTATATGATAAAACAATGATGCAGCTGACATTTGTGGATCCTATGCTAAGCTCAGGGTTGCAAGGAACAGAGCCTAATTTGCAGATACTTCAAGGAGTGGGAATGTGTGACCAGGTTGGGGGGTGGGGGGAGCTATGCAGCAACAAGCTGCCCCCTCAGCATGGGCTAAGGCACAAGAGTGCTTTCTTTGTTCTGCATCTGATCACCATATCCCCAGCTTTAATTTAAATCTCCTCATTTTGGATTTTCTGAAGACAGGCACAGCTGCAAGACAGAGCCGGGGCTTGGAGAGAGAGGCCCTGGCATCTCCCGTCTGGTCAGGGACCAAAATTTTCCTCCAAGCACCACCCTCTGCACTTTGATGGGGGAGGGGGACTGGGCCAATCAGAGCACCACATTCCTGGCCTTGTGATTGGTTCCGGCGTAGGCACATGCCCTGAGCAGGGCCAATGAGAATCCTCAGGGGTTGCTAAGCTGACTGGAAGTAGTCCTGGAGCCATGAGGTCATCTTGCCACTAAATCGACCTTCTTTAGAGGGAAGTCCTTCCTGGGAAGCAGAGCCAGAGGTGCTGAAAGGCAAGCTTCTGATCAGTTGAGCCCCTGGATCCAATCAAGCCCAAGACTGGATTACTGAGAACTTTCCAGATACTGGAGTCAGTTAATTATTTTCATGTATTTACTTAGCTTGTTGGGGTTGGGTTTCTCCAGGGGAGTCAAAGGGTGATGAACTGTCAAACTGTCTAGCTTGGGAAAGGCCCACTGTGCCCACCACTGAGCCTTCTAGTGGTTCCCCAGGCCCACGTAGGCCCTTCTCTATAAGGCCTGTAAATATACTGGCACGTGATTTTGGGGGTGCCAGGCCTGGGTAAGGGAGTGGACATTAGGGTCATTGTCTCAATTCCCCAGGAATCCTGACTTCCCTGGCAATATCCCTCGCTTACATCAGTCATGCAGGAATCTACTTATGAATCAGCCTGGCAGCCTCAGGAGGCTCTGTGTGCCTGCCCAGGGTCAAACACTAGCTGGACTGGCTTAACCCTGCCCTCCAGGAGCTTCTAGGAACACTTCACACACTCTGTGGGCAGGTCGGACACTAAGTGAGCAGGACTCCCCCAAACACCACTGGGCAGAAGCAGCAAACTGATGCTGGCAGCCCACAGAGTATAGCAAAAATGAGAATTCCTGTATACATGAGTGTTTTCAGCTCATTGAACAATAGGATGATTTGGCAAAGTTGAGCCCACATCTGTGCATAGCAACAGCGGGAGGCTGCCCCGTCTGGGTCGAGCTGCTTCTCCCTATGTCGTTACTGCTTTAGCTATCAGCATGGCCAATGTAGTTGTCTGACCTTGAGACCCCACCTAGGAATTAGAGCTGACTCAGAGGCTGCATAGTAGGGTCCTGGATGAAGGCGGGTCAGGATTTAATAAACAAGGAGAGAAGGAAGAAGGTATGGAGGAGGGGCTAGACTGGCAGTCCTGAGCATTCCCCAGAACCCAGCACAGGTTCTGAACAGTCAGGTTTGCTAAATAAATAGATGGATGAATGGATAGAGGGGCAAAGGTGAGAGCTACAGAAAGCCTTTTCCAGACAGCAATGGGAAGCCGAGGAGGCCGGGTGAGTGCAGCCGGGGGCACATTCTTTTGCTGGTATTAGGGACAGAGGAGACTGCTTGCTCAAGGCCAGGCTTCCCCACCTCCCACCCTTTCATCTCCTCTGTTCTGAGAGCCTCTCTTCCTTCAACATTTCACTGTGAACTATATTTTCCACTTAAATCCATCTGTCTGAAAAAGAAAACCTATTATCCCGACCCTAAACGGAAAACCAGCATCACAAGCCACAAAGAGAAGGGAGTATCAAAATGTTTATAACTAAAGACAGAACAATATGAAGCAGAGACTGCTCCTTGCCCAAGCCATGAGCCTGAGGCTTGATCTCTTTCTTTTTTTTTTTTTTGGCAGCTCGCCAGTACAGGAATCGAGGGCCTTGGTGTTATCAGCACCATGCTCTAACCAACTGGATAAATGGTCAGCCCCTGATCTCTTTCTGTTTAGAAAAGGAGACAACTGTATGATTCTGCATATATGAGGTACCTAGAGGAGTCAAATTCATAGAGGCAGAAAATTGAATGGTGTTGCCGCAGGCTGGGGGAGGGAGGAATGGGGAGTTGTCTCATGGGTGCAAAGTTTCAGTTTTGCAAGATGAAAAGAATTCTGCGAATGGATTAGTGGTGATGGCAGCACAACAGTATAAATGTACTTAATGCCGCTGAATTGTACACTTAAAAATGGCTAAGACGGTAAATTTTATGTTATGTATACTTTACCACCATGTTTTAAAAAAGGAGATGGGGTGGGCCGGCCCGTGGCTCACTTGGGAGAGTGTGGTGCTGATAACACCAAGGCCACGGGTTCGGATCCTACATAGGGATGGCTGGTTAGCTCTCTGGCTGAGCGTGGTGCTGATAACACCAAGTCAAGGGTTAAGATCCCCTTACCAGTCATCTTAAAAAAAAAAGAGAGAAAAAAAAAATGGCTAAGATGGTAAATTTTATGTTATGTATACTTTACCACAATGTTTTAAAAAAGGAGACGGGGGCTGGCCAGTGAGTTCATTTGGTCAGAGCGCGGTGCTGATAACACCAAGATCAAGGATTTGAATCCCCATACAAGCCAGCCGCCAATCAATCAATCAATCAATCAATCAATAACAACAAAAAAAGGAGATGAGCAAACATTAGGGAGGTGTTAAAGACTTCTCGGCTTCAAACTGAGACTTTCTCCTTGATTAAGCAGAATGTTTGAAAGAGAATTGAGAAGGAATGAGTCACTCGTAGCTCTTGTGATATTATCTAAAATTAATATCTAAAACTGTTTTCAGTGTAAGGAAAAGGGTA
>NW_007730875.1:95529-99024 GCF_000696425.1 Galeopterus variegatus | reverse complement strand
TATCTAAAATTAATATCTAAAACTGTTTTCAGTGTAAGGAAAAGGGTAAATAATGGGAGGGTTATAGGAAGGCCAGAGGAGGGACAGCCCCTCCAAAATGAGGCTCATTCAGGAGAGCATCCTGTAGAAGGAGGCCTTGGTGCCGCTGTGGCAGCTGGTGGGTGCCACAGTGCCGTGTCCTGTGCTGAAGACACATGGGCTCCAGCTTCAGTTTTCCCATCTCAGTGTGACTTGGGGGAGTCACTTCTCTGGGTGCCTTGGCTTCCTCCTCTGGCCAAGAGGTTGATGAAGAGGGTGGATGTGAGGCTGAAGCAAGGTGCCATGTGGGAGAGCACTTGGGCAGGTTCAGTGTGACTGGTCTTGAGGTAGAAGGTGGGCACATTTTCAGGGTTTGTCCCTTAGAGAGTCCTTCCTAGGTTTGCTCTGATCAATCTTTGGTGGGGGCATCAATGAGCTCAGTTCCTCTTTGGGGACAGTTGATCATGTTCCCTATCTTCACATCCTTCATGATGCTGGATAACAGGAGAATTGGTTATCGTACCATTTTACTGGGCCTTGCACATGGTTCGTTGCTCATTAAGCATCTGTTGAATGGCTGCAGGAATAAATTCTGTTCTAGGGGCGTGAAGACTGAAATCAGGCCCCCTGCTCTCAAGACAACCACCCCAGTGGAGGAAAAAGTAGCCCATCGGTCATCACAAAACAGCGAGAGAGATTACACCTGGGAACTTATTAGAAATGCAGTTTCTTTTTTTTTAAAGATGACTGGTAAGGGGATCTCAACCCTTGACTTGGTGTTGTCAGCACCACGCTCAGCCAGGGAGCCAACTGGCCATCCCTATATAGGATCTGAACCCGTGGCCTTGGTGTTATCAGCACTGCACGCTCTCCTGAGTGAGCCATGGGCCAACCCCAGAAATGCAGATTCTTAGGCACTGCTCCAGACCCCACTGAATCAGAGATCAGGGGAGAGCAGCACCAACAGCAGGGGTCTCTGATCCAGCTCAGGGTGAGGAGAGGGGCAGGAAGTGAAGTCACCAAAACTGTCTTTGTCAAAGTCACTGCTATGGACTGAATGTGTCACCCCCCTCCCCCATTCATATGTTGAAATCCTAACCCCCAAGGTGATGGTGTTAGGAGCTGAGGCCTTTGGGAGGTGATTAGTGCCCTTATGAAGGAGGCCCAAGAGAGCTCCCTTGTCCCTTCTGCCACGTGAGGATACAGCAAGACCTTCGGTTCTCACCAGACTCTAAATCTGCCAGCACATTTATTGGGCTTCCCAGACTCCAGAACTGTGGGATATAAACTTCTGAAATTTATAAGCCATCTGGTTTATGTGTTTTTTTTTGTTGTTGTTTGTTTTTTATTTTTTTATTTTTTTTATTTTTATTTATTTATTTATTTATTTTATTTTTTTTAAAGATGACCGGTAAGGGGATCTCAACCCTTGGCTTGGTGTTGTCAGCACCACGCTCAGCCAGTGAGCAAACCGGCCATCCCTATATAGGATCCGAACCCGTGGCCTTGGTGTTATCAGCACCGCACTCTACCGAGTGAGCCACAGGCCGGCCCTTGTTGTTTGTTTTTTAAAGATGACCTGTAAGAGGATCTTTTTTTTAAAATTTTTTTTAAAGACGACCGGTAAGGGGATCTCAACCCTTAGCTTGGTGTTGTCAGCACCACGCTCTCCCAAGTGAGCTAACCGGCCATCCCTATATAGGATCCGAACCCGTGGCCTTGGGGTTATCAGCACCGCACTCTCCTGAATGAGCCACAGGCCGGCCCCTGTGTAAGAGGATCTCAACCCTTGACTTGGTGTTGTCAGCACCACGCTCAGCCAGTGAGCAAACCAGCCATCCCTATGTAGGATCCGAACCCGTGGCCTTGGTGTTATCAGCACCGCACTCTCCTGAATGAGCCACAGGCCGGCCCCTGTGTAAGAGGATCTCAACCCTTGACTTGGTGTTGTCAGCACCACGCTCTCCCAAGTGAGCTAACCGGCCATCCCTATATAGGGATCTGAACCCCTGGCCTTGGTGTTATCAGCATCACACTCTCCCATGTGAGCCATGGGCTGGCCCTTGGTTTATGGTATTTTGTTATAGCAGCCTGAACTGACTACAACAGTCACCAGTGCCCTCTCATCAATTCCAAAGGGCACTTTCTGGGCTTGCTTTCATGGCCTTCTCAGGAGTGTTGCGCATGGTGGTCCACTCGCCTCTTCTGGAGATCACTTCTGCTCTCGGCTTGGGTGACAGTATGCTCTCTGGGTTTTCTTCCCCCTTCCCTGGTTGCTCCATCTCAGAGCCTTTGCTCCTGCTCCTCTACTGAAATAATGGAATTCTTCAGAACTTCACTAGGAGCCTTAATCTCCACTCATTCCCTCCCTAGGAGGTCCTGCCATTTCCAGCCCACACTTCTGCCCTGCCCACTGGGCATCTCTGCTTGCCTGTCTCCCAAGCAGCTTCAATATAAGATACCCAAAGGTGAACCCTGGATTTCCCTACCCTGTCACCACCTCCTCCCCCATCCCAGAAAATGGCACTACCATTCAGTTGTCCAAACCCCAAACCTCATATTTATCCTTGATTTTCTCTTTTTCTCACCCTCTACATGCATTGGCAAGCCCCAATGACTTTCTGCCCCCAAAATACTTCTAGTCTGTTTACTCCTCTCCTTCTCTGCCACCATCCTAGACCAAGCCAGCGTCTGCTGCCTGGATGTCTGCACTATCTCCTGAACTGTTTTCCCACCTGCAGTGCTTCTTCCCCACTAAAATGCCTTTGTCACCAAACAGCTAGTCATCTCATCTAGAAATAAATCCCATCAAATCTGCCCCTTCTTAAAACCATCTGACAGCTTCCCACTGATAGCAGAACAACGCCACCTTTCTTCTCGGGGAGTGCAAGGCCCTGTCTGACTGGGCTTTGGCTACTGCCTGCCTACGTTGTCCTGGGCCTCTGTCCCCATGGCTCCCTCTGCTCCAGGCTCCACGGCTCGTTTCCTCTTTCTCTGCCATGCCATGCCTTTTGCTTCTTTGCTATGCTTGCACCTGTCCTTAACCCCTGTGCCCCATTCTTCTCCCACTTTCTCAGTGACTGGCTTCTTCAGCTTCAGTATCCCGTCCTCGTGAAGGCCTTTCCTGGCCACACTCCCAAAATAAGTTTGTTTCCCTCTCAGGATCGTTCCTTCTCATCTCTCTCTCCAATTTTCTCTCAGCATCCTGTTTTGTTTTTGTTTTGTTAATTAGAAAAATTTCCATCCATACACACAAGTAGAGAGATGACAGTATGATGAACACTCGCATACTAACTCTGAAGATTGAATAATTAATATTTTATCATATCTTAGAGCACAGCCTGTGACACCAAGGTCAAGGGTTCAGTTCCCCATACCAGCCAGCCACCCCCCAAAACCCCCAAAACTTGTCATGTCTGCTTCATTGAGCCAGGGATTTTATTTATTTATTTTTGGCAGCTGGCTGGTATGAGGATC
>NW_007730875.1:84650-94648 GCF_000696425.1 Galeopterus variegatus | reverse complement strand
GCTGAGGGTTGCAATCCTGTTGCCGGTCCCCGGTCCGGTACGGGGGCAACACTGAGGGTTGCGATCCGTTGCCGGACACGGAAAAAGACAAAAGACCAAAAAAAAAAAAAGAAACACTTTGCATTCTAGATTTGTCTGCTTCTTCGTGGAGTCATTTAACTCATTCCTCTCTTCCCTGTAGATGGAGCAAGACCAATTAGATTCTGGTCTGTGGGTGATGCTGTCGGTTCATCTATCATCCCCTCCAGGGCCCATGATGTCCGTTGTCCCACTCTCATGATGCTAAGAGTGACAGCCTCATCCTTCCAAATTTACAATTTTTTTTTCTTTTTTTGGCAGCTGGCCATTACAGGGAATGAACCCTAGACCTTGCTGTTGTTATCAGCACCATGCTCTAACCAATGAGCTAACCAGCCAGCACCTAATGATGATTTTGTATTTCCTTCATTTCTTCCAAACTAGAGGCAAAACCAGAGGGTATGGTGTGTGGAGCAGCCCACCCTGATACAGGCAATAGAGGTGGTGCGTAGTTTGCCAGGGAACTTAAAAACTATCGTAGAACTAAAAGTCCTCTGCTTTTCATCATTACTGTGCCCTTGTGATTCTAAGCTATGCCAGTAATTAAATACTCCTCCCTGCTGGAGCAGAGTACCCCTACTTCCCACCCCCTGCCTTGGCACACCACTGTTTATTCACTAGAGTCTTCTGGAAAGAAATTTTCCATATCAGTCAGGGCTATTTGGTTGCCTTGAACTACAGCTCATATGGTGGAATAAATGCTTCATTCTTTTAATTAAGCTCCATATTTTTATTCTTCATAGCACTGGAGTCATTTTGGAATTGAACGTTTGTGTACTAGTTTGGGGCCCTTTTCCTGTCAGAAGGAAGCTGCACAAAGACACGTGTGAGGCGTGCCATATTTCAAACATTCGGGTGAAAGATGTGTGAATGAAGGCCAGGAGGGGTGGGCAGAGGACAGCATTCCCGGAGAAGACCCAGAGGAAGTGAAAGCAGCCAGGTGTGTCTGGCGCAGAGCCTGAGCTGGGAGGGGGAGTGCTGAGACTGCAGGAGCCCAGAGAGCCACCCTCTATGCCATGCTTAAAGAGGAGCTGGACTCTATCCTGTGGGCCAGGGGACCCACCTGTCCCCCCGACCTGGCCCTGTCCCCACCACCTGGCCCTGCCCACCAGCTCCAGGGTGGAGCCTGCTCCTTAGGAAGCATCACAGTACATAGATCTGGCCACGTTCTGAGCGAGGGCGCACGCACGTTCTCTCTCATTTGCTCTGTTTTTCTTCTATTTCACAAGTGGGTTGGCTAGTAACACTGAAGTCTGTTTTATACACATATAGATAGTTAGCAAACACAGACTGTGTGGTGAGCTATGTTCCATCTTTATGCTATTAACACACAAAAGCAAGAAAGCTCCAAGTTAGAGCATCTGCAGATCAGCCCAGCGTGTGGCGAGCCATATGGTGCAAACGTGAAACGGAAGACAATGGCAGCTCATCATCCAGGACTTTGCAAGCGTGGGGCCACAGGCTGCTCCCCCAACCCATCCTAGTTGGTGCTGGCCAGCTTTCATCTGCTCATTCATTCATTCATCAAATATTCACTGAACTCCTGTGACATACCGAGGACTGCTCTCCCACCAGGCATAGAAGGAAGCAAGGCAGGCAGAGACCTGTCCTCAAGGTGCAGAGGGGTCAGGTCATAAGTAAGTAAACCAACCTATAAAAAAGATAACAAGTTTCCACTAGTTAGAAGAACTCTTGAGAGAGTAACTGGATGATGTGATAGACAGTAGATGGAATTGGGACACTTAAGATAAGGTGGTTCAGGAAGGCCTTTCATCAGAGAAATATCTGAGCTAAGATCTGAGACAAGAGAAAAATCCAGCAAAAGGCTGTGGGGAAGGTATCTCAGGCACAGGGAACAGTATGTGCAAAGGCCTAGAGGTGGGAGTGAGTTGACTGGGTTAGTGGAACAGCAACAGGCTGGAATATAGTGAGTAGGGGGAGTGTGTGAGATGAGGTGGGAGAGAGAGGCAGGCAGGGGTTTTGTGGGCTGTAGCAGAAAGTTTGGATTTTACTCTAATGCTACTAGAAGCCCTTAGAGGGTTCTAAGCAGGAGAATGACTCAACTGATTTACATATTTAAAGATCACTCTGTAGCTGAGAGGAGTGTGGGCTGTGGGAAATGGGAGATTAGAAGTGTGGAGACCACACAAGGTGGCAGCTTGGCCAAAGATGGGGAGAAGTTGGGGTGACAGAGTGGTCAGATATGTTTGCAATAGAAAGAAAGCAGGCTGCCCATCTCCTAATGAGAATGTAGACCCATGGTCTTGGGACCAGTGGAGGCTGACAAGGAGTGGGTCAGGGATAGCTGGGCAGGACCTGATGTGAAAACACCGCTTCCTGCTCTCCAGATCTCTGCTGCTGCAGGCGGAGTACCCCATCCGCATCACTCCTCATGGGAGGCCTAGTTTTCTTTCCTGTCCCCTCACCTCCATGATCGTGAGCATAGTGACATGTCAGCATCATCTGCCAGGTGGAAGTCTAGGAGGTAGAGGGTGCCTAAGGCTACACAGTGACAAGGACTTCCTGGGGGTGGGGAGGTGACCCTCCTCTATAGACTGCAAGAATCCTTATCTAGCCTTTCCCAGGGCCTACCTGGCTGTCCTATGTTACAAGTGGCAAATGAAGGCTGGGTTCTGTCCACACCAGCAAGGACACATGTTCATGCACAGCTCGCAGCAATGGGACTTTCCACTTTGGGAGTGAGAGAGCCCCTTTGCCTCCTCCTGGAATAGAGGCAGATTCCGTGTTGCACTTTGGGTTCTCTGGAAAGCACAGTTTAGTGTGCAGGGCATGTGTTAGGAGTGCCCTAGGGATCAGTGCCTGGGGTCAGCAGGGGGTAGAAGCAGGAATGGGCAGAGGGGCTCTGGAGCTGAAATGGTTCACCAGAGCTATCTGGCATTAGGCTGAAGTGGCAGGACCTTTTACCTCCAGCTCCATCACTCACAGCATGGGGCCAGCCTGGTGTCTCTCAGTGACTGAGGCAACACTGGAAGAGACTACTGCTGGGGCTGGAGCAATAAGACCCTCCTCCAAGGGAGGTCTGGGGGGCATATCTTGTGTCCACCACACTTCACTAACTCAGACATGACCTATTTGTAAATTTGCAGTTTGGGTCATGCTGAAGCCACATCTTCCTGTTCCTAAAGCAGGTACTCCCAAAAGTTCAAGGCCACAGGCAAGCAGTTCTGAGACTCAGTGGGAGCCCTATTTACATGCCAACAGTAAAGCGGCAAAGACAAGTGCGCCTTCTCCACCATCAGGCCAGGTCCCTATGAGACATCCCTGTGTTAATCTAACCCGACATCTTTAATATTCTTTAGAACTGTGCACTGTGCATCTCTCCAGTGAGCTCAAGGCTGGATGAGCAGGGAACCCCTGGATGTCCTGTCCTTCTGGGCTCCACAGTGGCCATGCTGAGGGCCACGTCATAAGTCCCAGTAACAGCAAGCATTTCCTGAGCACCCACTGTGTGCTGAGCCCCGTGCTATTGCCTTAGATGCGCCATCTCACCCAGCGCGAGATACATTCACACACCGCCCCCAACAACCTGAGGCTGATGTCAGTGTTTATCTCACTTCAGCAGAGGACACAGCCACAGAGAGGCCACGGCAGTCCCTGAGGCTGCCAGCCAGTCGTGGTTGAAAGAAGGAACAGAAATCGTTGGAACCTGATCTGGACTGGGAAAGAGGCAGGAGGAGGCCAGTGAAGTCCCTCTGAGGAGTGCTGTCTGAGCTGAGACATAGGGAGGAGCAGGAGTTGGTAGAGGAAAGGAGGGCTTCCAAACGGAGAAAAGAGCATGGACAGGCCTTGGGGTCAGGGGACCAGGGCTCACTCGAGGAAGTGGCTGGATGCACAGGCTGAGGATGCTCAGCCTGGGGTGCAGGCCACAGCCAGAACCTCCTCCTTCACCCTGAGAACCATGGGAAGGTGATCAGATATGTGTCTTGGAAAGACTCCTCAAGCTGCCCTGTAGAGAACAGGCTCTTGGGGGAAGTCAGTGCTGGAGGCCTCCACGGTCATTCCGGGAGAGGACGATGCTGGGGCCTGGGTGTGGCAGGGCATGGTGGGAAGGGGTGGATTCAGTGCTGCTTGGAGTTAAATCAAGTTGGTGAACTTGGGGACATTCAAGATTCTGGGAAGTAACACAACGGCAAAAATGACATTTTATATGTTAAATATGTCAAAACATCAAAAGATTAGTATAATGAACACATGTTAGCTTCTATGTAGAATCACTGGTTTTTGTTTTTTTTTTATAAAGATGACCGGTAAGGGGATCTCAACCCTTGACTTGGTGTTGTCAGCACCACGCTCACCCAGTGAGCGAACTGGCCATTCCCTATATGGTATCCGAACCCATGGCCTTGGTGTTATCAGCACTGCACGCTCTCCCAAGTGAGACACAGGCCGGCCCGAGAATCACTGGTTGTTAATATTTTGCTATATTTGCTTTCTCTCACTCTCCACACACACACACACACACACACACACACACACACACACACACACACACACTTCTTGCTGTACAATTGCAGACATCATAATGCTTCACCCCTAAATACTTCTGTATGTATCTCCTAAGAAAAAGGACACTCTCCTCAATAAATACAATAGCATTTTCATATCTAAGAACATTAACGATTATCCTATAATATCATTTGATATCTAATCCATGCCAAATTCCTCCAATTGTCCCCAGATTTTTTTTTTTTTTTTAAACAGGATCCAGTCAAAGTCCTTGCATTACTTTTGGTCATTATGTCTCCTCTTTGATCTCTTTTAATATAGAAGAGCCCCCCTCCCCACCCCACCATTATTTTACCATGTCTTTGGTTTTTTGACAAGTAAAGACCAGTTGTCTTGTAGGACATTGCCCATTCTCGATTTGTCCAGTGGTTTGTGATTCTTTTTTTTAAAAAAGAAAACTAGTTTTACGGGGATGTAATTCACGTATCATACAGTTTACCCATTTGAAGTGTACAATTCGGGCCGGCCCGTGGCTCACTCGGGAGAGTGCGGTGCTGATAACACCAAGGTCACGGGTTCGGATCCCATATAGGGATGGCCGGTTAGCTCACTGGGTGAGTGTGGAGCTGACAACACCAAGTCAAGGGTTGAGATCCCCTTACCGGTCATCTTTATAAAAAAAAAAATGAAGTGTACAATTTAATAGTTTTTGGTATATTTAGAGCTAAGTGCCACCATTAATTACCACAGTCAATTTTAGAACATTTTCATCACCTCAGAAAGAAACCCTTCAGCTATCACCTGTACCCCTTCCTTTGCCCTAAGCAACCACTAATCTACTTTCTATCTCCTTAGAGTGATCTATTCTGGACTTTCACGTGAATGGAATCATACAGTATTGTAGTCTTTTGTGACTGGCTTCTTTCATGTAGCATAATGTGTTCAAGGTTTATAGATGTTGGAGCAAGTACCAGTACTTTATTCCTTTTTGTGACTGAATAATATTCCATTGTGTGAATATATCACTTTTTCTTTTTATCCATTTGTCCATTGATGGGCATTTAGGTGTTTCCATCTTTTGGCTGTAACTAATAATGCTGCTGTAAACATACAGGCACAGGTTTTGGTGTGGATATAAGTCTTCATTTCTCCTGAGCATATGCCTAGGAGCAGAATTGCTAGGAAATCATATGAGGAACTGCCAGACTGTTCTCCAGAGAAGCTGCACCATTTTTATATTCCCATCAGCTGTGTATGAGAACTCTGATGTCTCTACATCCTTGTCAACACTTATTATTATCTGACTTTTTCTTTGGTGGCTGGCTGGTATGGGGATCTCCATTTCAAACAACATCCTTGACCTTGGGTTTATTACACTGTGCTCTAATCAACTCAGCTAACTGTCCAACCCTATTATCTGACATTTTAATGCAATTCTTTTCAGTGCTCCATAACGGGATCTTTTGTCTCAGCCCAGCTGGCCTTCCCCTCTGCAACCTCACCCCCACAGGTCTGTGCCTCCCTCAGCCCCAGACCATGGTGAATTCAGATGACACCGTGGGACTGGATGACATTGCATCCTTATCCTTCTATCTGCCCTGTGTAGTTTGTCAGGACCCTGCACTTTTTTATTTTTCCCAACTACCAACCAAGTGGGACCCTGCACTTTTCTACCATAGTTTTATTCAATCCCACAAAGACTTCCAGGAGGCAGCAGGGGCAGAAATTGTTAAGTTGGGGAAACTGAGTCCTCAAAGAGGTGAAGGTTGTTCACATGAACAAGTGCTGGAGATGAGATCAGGGCTTTTGGGTCTGTTCACCGGGTGCAAGGCTGCCTGACTGGCCCTGTGAGGTGTAGTGTGTGCTACTGGGGAAGGTGGCAGGAAGAAGGTGTTTCCCAAGCACAAGTGACCCATAGAAGCCTCCATTTCAAACAACATCCTAGACCCATTTCCCACGGAATGCTTTCACCTGCTATTACCAAGGAGGTGTTGATGCCGTGGAGGACCTTACATCTCTGGAAGTGGCCAGGCCAGACTGAAACAGCCTATGTGCCCAGCCGGGCAGGCTGAGACTCAGCAGGCTTGAGAAGGCCAGGCCGGGTGAGGTGGTCACAGTCCCTGACAACTTGTCAATCTAGGAAATCATATGAGGAACTTGCCAGACTTCAATCTAGGGCTGGCTCCTCCTCCGGAGCTGCAGAGTTTTGTTGTTTGCTCCCCCTGACTGGGTGAGGCTAGAGCAGGCGGATGTTTTCCCTGGCAGGGCCCCAAGTCTCCCAGCCTAGCCGTGCACCCACCCTGCACTTCTTGGGAGCCGGATGACTCTTAGGATTCTACTCTCCTCTTCTGCTCCCGTTTTCTTTCCTGGCTTATGCATTTATCCATCTTCATCTGTCAACATTAGATTTGGGGCCCGGCTCAAATGCCACCTTGTCCAGGGAGCTGTCCTCTCTCTTCCCTCTTTTGAATGTCATAACAGTGTATGTACACCTCCTTTAGATGCTGGCTTAGTGTCCTACTGTTCTGTGTTGCAGGTGATCCAGCCTGTGACTTCTCTATCCATCTTCATCTGTCAACTTTAGATTTGGGACCCGGCTCAAATGCCACCTTGTCCAGGGAGCTGTCCTCTCTCTTCCCTCTTTTGAATGTCATAACAGTGTATGTACACCTTCTTTAGATGCTGGCTTAGTGTCCTACTGTTCTGTGTTGCAGGTGATCCAGCCTGTGACTTCTGGTCTAAACAGATACTAAGGGTTCTCCTTGAGGACAGGACCCAAGTTCTGCCTTCTTTATTGATTTGGTTAGAATTATTTTGGTTGCCAGTAACAGAATCTGAACTGAAACCAACCTAAGGAGAAAGGGGATTTACTGGCACATGTTACTGAAAGTCAGAGGCCTTCAGGTATAGCTGAGTCCAGGGCACCAGTTATCAAGGTTCTGCCCATCTCTTGGTCCTGCTGTCTGGCCGGCTGTCCCAAGGTGGTGGCAAAGATGGCTAGCTCAGCTATCCCAGCAGAAGCTCCAGATTCGATGCCATTGGTCTGGCTTGGGTCACATTCCCACCCATCAGTGTTTGCCCAAGGAGAAGGATGGTTAGGATTATACCACCTGCTCACCTTAGACTGGGCATGTTGCCATGGACCAAGAGTGGGGCAAGGGAATGCTTTCCAAGGGATATCACTGGACACTGAGCAGGCAAAACAGCAAGAGCCCCCTGAAGATGGTCCTCCGTGACCCCCTTCTTCCTCTTAGTCCCCCATTCAGAGGTTGGTGGGTCTTACCTATTTCCTCCTGGATTCTCACACTTGGCCTTGACTCTCCAGGGGACATCCTCCCTCACTGGAGCACTGTGACAGCGTCATGATGCCTTGCTCCCATCCCACCTCTTCCCCTGGCCTACCATTGTCCATTCTCTCTGCAGCAGCTAAGTGGAGTCTATCTAAAACATAAGCAGATCACATCCTGTTTAAGATCCTCCATGGCTCCCCATTGCCTTCTGGATGAAGTCCATTCTTCTTAAGAAAGCATGTCCAGCCCTTGGTGACTGTCCCTGTGCCCCTCCAGCCTCATCTCCCTCTGCTCCTTCCTCCTTATGCTCCAGGGTCCTCAAACCACTGGGGGTTGCCCCATGCCTCTGTCTGACTAGAATGCTGTTTCCCAGCTTATCTGACTGGCAAACTCTTCCTCTTCAACAGCCAGCTCAGACATTACCTCTGCCAGGAGGGCCTTCAAGACTTCCCCAAGCAGTTAAGAGCGCCCTCTGGGTGTGCACAGCTGCTCACCCTAGGGAACCAAGCCTACTGGGGATCACACTCTAGCCTTCAGATGCCTGTGCTTTTCCTCATCCACCTCCCCATTGCCTAGACTGGTGCCAAGCCCAGCGATGGCACCTGGGCAGTGTTCTTTGACAGATCTTCCCCTGGATGGGCCCCACCTGCCCTGGGGGAAGGCAGAATTGCAAGCTTCTTGCCTAGGCTCTTTCAGCTCTCAGCTTAAATGCCTCCTCCTCCACGCAGCTTTCCCTGACCACCCTCTGAGCTGCCGTCCTCCGGACACCTTATTCCGTCACTGGTCTTACTTTCTTCCTGGCATTTAGACCAATTGTTATTTTCCCTCCTTGTTTACTTATTGTCTCTCTCTCAGCTGCTCACACCCACGTTATCAGCTCCATGAGAGCAGATGTCCACCATTGTTCATTCTCCCTGCAGCAGCTGGGAGGAGTCTTCCTACAATATAAGTGGATCACATCCTGCTTAAGACCCAGTACTGGGCACAGTGCCCCACACCAAAGGGGCCCAAGAAATAATTCCAGGCCACCCCAGCATGGGGCATTTGACCCACCTCTGGGAAGAATTGCCGTGGTTCCCAGGTTCGGGGGGCTGGTCCCAGGTAGGAAAAAATTCCAGTAAAATTGGTGATCCCCTCTCAGCCTGGGACTCTGGGTGGCAGAGGCTGTTCCAGAAGGACAAGAAATGACTCATTCCACTTTGGACATCTCAACACCTAATTCTAAGTGAAACTGCCAATAACCCCAAAGCAGGAGAGCCCAGGCCCTGCCCTCCCCCCTGTGTCCACTCTCCTCTTTAGCTGACCTTCCAGGCTGCTCGTGGATACCCAACCTCGCCATCCTTTCTGTGCAGCCTTGGGCCTTGCCTTCTCTTCCTCCTCCCCTTTCCGTTCTCTACTCTCTTTCTTTGTCTTCTCTTTCTCTTATGGTCTTACCCCTCCACTGCACATTGTGTAGACCATAGTAGGTGTGCAGCAGCTCTCTGTTGGCTCATTCAATTTATAACGTTTTCCTCTTATTGGGAAAGAGAAGGGGATGCCCCCCTCCCAGACTCTTCTCCATCCTCTTACTCTGTCCCCAAGGTTCCTGGTGCATAACAGCTTGACCCGGGTGTTAGTCTTCCTGTTCTATTTCATTTGGTCCATCCATCCACCCATTTATCCATCCATCCATCCATTCATCCATATATCCACTCATCCATCCACCCATTTATCCTCCATCCATCCCTCCACTCATCTATCCATCCATCCATCTACCCATTTATCCATTCATCCACCCATTTACCCATCCATCCATCCATCCACCCATTTTCCATCCATCCATTCATCCATCCATCTGTCCATCCATCCATTCACACATCCATCTGTCCACTGGGTATGGACTGGCTCTGGATGAATGTAGGCAGAGTGGTGGGTGGGGTAATAAGACAAGTGTACACCTACATGTACTGTGAAGTAGAGCTACAAAGTGCTGGCAGAAAGTGAAGTACGCTGGGTGTAGAACAGCCAGGCATGGTGCCTGCACCAGTATGGAAGCTCTTAACCCATCAGGCTAACATGGAAAAATGCCTCCTCAGACTGCTCATGGCCTGCTGGTTTCTAGTCTGTGAGTCTGACCTGGCGCTACTAGCAGGACAACATTATTATACTAGAAAGCTTGACCAA
>NW_007730875.1:80489-84418 GCF_000696425.1 Galeopterus variegatus | reverse complement strand
CTGTGAGTCTGACCTGGCGCTACTAGCAGGACAACATTATTATACTAGAAAGCTTGACCAAAGGAGAAGCCCCATGTGGTTGGGAGCAGGAGTCAGGGTACAAGGCAGAGCTGAGAAAAGGGGACATAAGAACTGGGCCTGAAGGCTGAGTAGTTTATGAGCCTAGGACGGGGCTTTGCAAGGAGAGGGAGTGGCTTTCTGCCATAACATTTCCTGGCCAGTATGTGATTTTTGTACACTCAGAGACAGCCTATTAACTGTCCCCTCTTCTTCCCCTCCCTCCTTCAACCAAAGAGTGCAGGACAGCAACTGCCCATTGTTTCTCTCTCCTCCTCTCTCCAGATGCCCAGCAGGATTGTGGAGGAGACGCACAAACCATACACACAAGCACAGACACACACGCACACACACGAATGTGAACTCCCAGGGGCAGGGACCTCGTCTGCCTTGTTCACTGCTGCTGCCCAGAACCTAGAGTAGCTGCTCAGTGAATACTTGTTGAATGAATGAATGACAGGACAATGGTACATGCTGAATGAATGAACAGAACAAATAAGGAGGGTTTTATACAGGTCCGGATTGGGTGGACAGTCCCATCTCAAACTGCGATCATGAAGGTGAGGGTGAAAACCAGCTTACTTTGCTTTTCCTTTCTTTTAAAATAATTATTCATTTTTAATTACAGAAGCACGCATGGATATATCCTTACATAAGAAGAAGAATTCAAACATTACAGATAAGGCTAAAGCCCCCCTTTATCACCTACGTATCACCCCCAGAGGTGGACACGGTTGATGGCGTGGAGTAATTCCCTTCCACAACGTTCTCTACACGTTTTACATATTTATGCACGGATGGACGTGTGTGCACATGTGCATGTATGTGGCTGCTCCCAATCACGATATGTGGCATCGTTTTGTAAGATTAAAAATATAAGCGGGATCCCGTGTGTGAGTATGTGTGTGTGTGTACCTTACTTTATTTTAAACTTACTTTCTTTTTCAGAAATAATCTTTTCTGGAGCTTCCTCTGCATGAGAATATACCTTATTCTTTTTCATTGCTTTACTGTAGCCTGAGGTTCCATAGCTTATTTGGTCACCACCCTACTGCTGTCAATTTAGGATGTTCCTAAATATGTGTTCCCACAGAGAGCTTGGGTGGATGTTCTTTGTGCCCACCTTCTCGTGTCCCCATGTCCTTGCTGGGTCACAGAGTGGCATGACTATCACTTTCCTGATGATCCTGGTAGAAAGAAAGCCCCCCTCCTGCTGTCGCTGCCCGCAGCCCCCCTGCTCTCTGTGCCCCGGTGTCAGTGAGGCCCCGAAAGTGAGGCCGGGGCTGCGTGTCAGTGTGACAGTCCGCTCTCCAGAGTTGGGGTCCTCTGACAGGGCCTTGACTCAGACTGGAGGTACTCGCCCAGTGCCTACTACGTGCCAGAACTGGGCAAGACACCAGGTATGTTGGCAGCCTTAGTCCACCTCATGGGGCTCCCATTCCATGTGGGCTACATAAAGCAAGCTGCCCACAACCTGTCTGTGTCAGTGCTGGGCTGGGGGCCTGAGGTGGCGACTGGGTGGGGTGGCTGCCAACTGGAACCTAGAATGAGTGATTTTCTGTAGAAGCAAAGCACTAGCTGTGTGAGGGGCTGACATGAGGCCTGCCCCCTCCAGGCCCAGCACCTCTGCAGCCTGATGCTTCTCTTGCAACCTCGCCCCCAGTGGCCACAGGGGCAGCCAAACCCGTGCTCTCCTCCCCTCCTCTGTCCTCTGCCCTGTACCCTCCACCCAGCGCTGGAAAGCATCTCTAATTCTGGTGGGCACACAGTTTGCAGCTCCTCAGGCAAGCTTGGCACAGGTGCCAACTGTGATTTCACTCTCCCAGCTTCCATTTCCACAGCTCAGCACCTGCAAAGCCTTGCATTAGAGTAGTGCCAACAAGAGGGGGCTGCGGCTGCGAGTGTGCGTGCCCGCGTGTGAGTCCACGTGCCCGTCTGCCAGTGCTTGCAGGAAGCCACGAGGGAAATTTCCAGCACAAAGACCGTATGCCTGAGAGATAGGGGAATTGCTCAGCAAACTTCAGAAGCGATCAAAATGTCCTTTCCATAAAGTCCCGGCTTAAAAAATGTTAGCAGGTGCGTATACAATAGCGAGTCAGTTGGGATGGATTACTATAGAATACCATTTCCGCTCATTACAGATCATGAATTCAAAGCATAATTTTCTGTAAATTGTCATTCTTGTCTGGTAAGGAAAGCCAATTTTTTCCTATATGGAAAAAACACCCATCACTACGCTGGGCCACTGCTCCTTGGAACAACACCTGCTGGAGCCCCCCGGCACTTGGGGACTGCCTAAATGTGCTGTGACTGGCTCTCCCAGAGCGTTGTGGCCAGCAGCATTACAGAAGACCAGAGCTTATTCCTGGCATGAACAGGGAGGACTTTGGGAAATAAGAAAGGTCCTTGATCATGGGTCCTGGGCCTTTTCTGGAAGAAGGACAAATAGGGCAGGTTTTTGGTAGTGGAGATGGGGTGCAGGTGGCCAGGAGAGGTGAGGATTCGCTGGCGAGTCGTTGGAGGCTGTGTGCATTATTACTTTATTCACTCATTCATTCATTTATTCAACAAATGTCTACTGAGTGCACATAGTTTAGGGCCTTCTTCCAGGCACTCGGGTCACAGTGATGCTAAGATCTTCCCTTCCAGTGGGCAGAAGCAGGTAATACACAAGGAATGGAGGGAAAGCCTCTCACCTGTGAGCTGTGGGGCCGTTGCCTTGTTCTTGTTTGTATCCTGTTGCTGCAAAGCAAGCGGATGGGCAGAGCCTGAACGCAGAGGAGGAGCCAGCCACAGGGAGTCAGGGCATTTGGCATTCGTGCACTGCGAGTGCTAGGCCTGACCGTGCAGCAAGCCAAGCTTGTTCTACAATAAGAAAAAAAGGCCAGCGAGGCTGAAGCTAAAGGTGGAGGGGAGAGTGGAGAGGCCAGGCTGGGGCCAGGGAACATACAAAGCTCATAAAAAGCCACTGGATGGTTTTGAGCAAGGAAGAGACGTGATCGGTTTCTGCTAGAAGCTCCCTCGGTCTTCTGGGTGGAGAACTGACAGTAGGAGGCGCCATGGTGGGAGAGGGCCCTTTAGGCTGGGGAGCCACAGTGGTGCTGTGACTGCCCCCACCCCTGTGGGCCTGAGACTACATGGCTGATCACACCTTCCCCCACACCCACACCCTGTTCCCACAAGATCTGCCACCTCTAGTCCTTGATGTTGGCCCCCAGGGTCCCCTCAAGGTGTGTGGTGGCTCCAGGACAGCTGACACATCTTCTACCAATTGGACTAAGGAAGAGCAGCCCCTCTGGAGGCACTGGAGCTGCTATCTCTATTACGATGGTAAAAGACTCTTCAAGACAGGGGAGAGCTGGAACTTATGTTAGTATGGGACCCATATTCACCAAGATTCATTCGGATGCAAGTAAGAGAAACGGAGTCAACCTGCTGAAGTCAAACCTGGAATAACATCAACAAATGATTGGCTCTTGCTATCAAACAGTCCAAGGACTTCAGGTATTGCTGGATCCAGGGGCTTAAACAATATTGATAGGAATCTTCCTTTCTTTGCCTTTGCTTTCCTCTGCGTTGGTTTCATTCTCAGGCAGGTGGTCTCTGAGTGGTGGTAGAGATGGTACTGTCACCTCCAGACCTAACCTCCTGTCAGCCAAGGAGAGTCCTTTGCTCAAAGGAGATTCTTTATGGCAGTCCAGGAGGTAAACCAGACAAGGGGAGCTGCTTCAGCTGAAATTGGGGGAAGCCCCTTCTGCTCACTGCCCTTTCCATCTCTGACTCGGGAGGTAGCCTCTGAGAAGGCTCTGTAGAAACCTGGAACCCACACCTGCAGTCCCTGCCCCCCCCCCCCCCCCCCCGTCATTCTACCT
>NW_007730875.1:77378-79551 GCF_000696425.1 Galeopterus variegatus | reverse complement strand
CGGGGGTGCACCCCCGAGAAGGGTCTTAAAAAACCTGGAACCCACCCCCGCCGTCCCTGCCCCCCCCCCCCCGTTATTCTACCTGTCTGCTTTAGCTCCCTCAGAGATCTGCAGGCTGGTTCTCAGCTGTGGGGAGGGCCTGGACCAGGGCAGCCTCTGGGCACTGTACTTGCACCCTGCAAGGAGCCCTGCTTCAGGGTGATCCTGGAAACAAGACGGCTCCATGGGGACCAAGATTCCACTAAGGCCCTCACACTCCCATAGCAGAAGTGTTCAATATGGGGAGGTTCACTTCATGTACCTGCCCATAAAGCATACACCCAGAGCCCCAACCCTACTTCCACTCCTGAGGTGCTGAGGAGCCACAATGCTCTCTTGAGCCAGAGCAGCACACTCATCAAGAACGTAGGTTCTGGGGTCAGACAGCTTGAGCTGCTAGCTGCGTGACCTTGGGCAAGTTCCTTAACCTCTCTGTGCCTCAGTAGCCTCATCTGTGAAGTGGGGATAATATACTAGGGCTCTTGTGAGGACTCACTGAAGTAACGTGGAGAGTGTCTGGCACAGAGCAGGTGCCACATTAACCAGTATCATCATCAGGTGCATCTGACCATGGGCTGTGCCAGTCTGGGTTTTGGTTGCAGGTGAAAGGAACTGACTCCAGCCATCACGAACACGAAGAGCATCCCTGTGGCTGCCGAGGCCTCACTGAGTTACTGAGAAACCGAGAAATCCAACTTCCCAGACAGGTGCTCCCTTCCTCGTTACATCTCTTGCTTTAGACTCATAACCCTGGGAGCAGGCAGCAGACAGGCTGAGCCCAGCTCTCACCCTTGTCATGTGGGTATAACAGGGGGTGGGTGGAGTCGGGTCTGAGCCCACCAGGTCTTCACAGTGTGAAGGGACAGTGGGAGGCAGGTAAAGGCCCTCTTGCCAAGACTGTACCCATGAGGAAATTCCCCTAAAAGGGCAGCTTTCAGGAATGAGGGGAGAGGCTGAAGAACTAGCTTCACACATGTGCAGCCTGGGCTGTTTGGTTTGTCATTTTTTCACCCACTGCTTAGCTCAGGCTAACATTAACGTGGTGAGCTGCAGAAAGCATGGGACAGAAGGCCTGAGACTTGGGTCCCCCAGGGGCTGGCTAGTGTCCTGGCTTTGGTCCTTCCTCCCACTGGGCCCCAAGAATCCAGATGTTGTTGGCCAGGCCTTCAGAGCAGTAGGATCATCTGAAGTCCTGGTGTTCAATCAGACTTATGCCTGGTGTTTGGGCGCTGGCCCTCTCCCAACCGCTGAGCTCCAGGCTCCTTGGCACCTGACAAAGACACAATGAGAAGGAGTGAGGGAAAAGGCCAGCAGCAGGGCTGCCACCAGGGGAGGGGACAACTCCCATCTTTCTCCTGGAACATTTAGGGTCTGGAGGAGATGGTGCTTAGGCTGGTGCCTTCAGCGAGCTGCCTTTTGCTGTCCATCTGCAAAATGGGAATAAGACACCTCCCTCATCAGCCATTGTGATGCTGCAGGATCACAGTCATGTGCTCTGAGTGTAATTTGAAAAGGCACCAGGGATAGCAAAGGTGTTATTACTATTATTATTGACCATAAAATACTTGACAAATGATTGCAGAGTCTGCAGGCAAGGAGGAGTCTTCATTCCTGGGGAGAGATTTTAGGTCTGTTTTAAGAGTCTTTTGGAGCCACAAACCCCAGCAGAGGGAGCCGGCTCAGTGGATGCCTTCAGGAGCAGAGATGCTCGGGGCTGGGAAGTCTTTGATTACCTTACATCTGTTTTTATGGAAACTTCTGGGAGCAGCCAAGGGGAAAAGAAACTGTAAACAGCACAGCCGGTGTGGCCTCTTCACCAGATTGTTAATGGGGAATCGCCGGCGCGGCTCCCCTGTGCCTTGCACAGACTTGGCCCTCGGTCTGCAGCAGGAGTTATTAAATGATATGAGCACACAGAGAGCAGGATCAAGCCACAGAAGAGGAATCAGGGTTTTATGCCCCTTGGTTCTGCGCAGTAAAAGAAAATATCCCTGTTAACTGTGAATTAATTGGTTCCTGTAATTGGTGCATGGTGCTGCCTCTGGCCTCTTGGTGGGCTGGGTGGGGGGTGGAGGGTGGAGGGCAGGGTGGATCCGAATTCCTGTCCGTTAGGTTGCAGATGCCCGAGTGGCTC
>NW_007730875.1:76725-77358 GCF_000696425.1 Galeopterus variegatus | reverse complement strand
GCCTCTGGCCTCTTGGTGGGCTGGGTGGGGGGTGGAGGGTGGAGGGCAGGGTGGATCCGAATTCCTGTCCGTTAGGTTGCAGATGCCCGAGTGGCTCATGAGCAAGGTGGAAGTTCACGCAGGCCCACTCGCTGATGAATTGCTTCCTGTTGTTCTGCGAGGAGCCTGCTTTGAGGAGAGCTCACTCTTGGTAGCTGTGCAGGTTGAGTATGGAAGTATGTGGTAGGCATACCTGTGAGCTGTGGGGCTGTCACCTTGTTCCTCTTTGCATCTTGTTGCTGCAGGAGGCTGGGTCCCAGTCAGGCACTGTGGGGCACATGCACACGCACACACATGCATACTATTTAGTTCCAGAGAGGAGGCCTCACGTCTGCCCATTTCAGACCTGATATCTTGGTCAGTCCACGACACACAACTATGCATGCTGTGCACTATACAAGAGCATCTGGCCAACACCCATTCTTCATTCCATTTTCCATGCACCTTTGGGACTGTACTAACCTGGAAGGACACCTTTTCCTCAGGGCACCCTGGCAGCTAGCAGAGACCTGGTTCCAGCGTTCTGACCCCTGAACGTGTCCCCTATGGTGCAGCCACACCCTGTTATACCCCCTGCCCCAGACACACTGCCGG
>NW_007730875.1:74094-74348 GCF_000696425.1 Galeopterus variegatus | reverse complement strand
TGATCCAACTATAAATAAGAATCAAGAATATTGACTGAAACAAGCCCAATCCTAGTGTCCAATTCAAATGGGGAGGCACATGGGTGTGTGCAAGGGTCAGAGTGTGTGTGTGTGTGTGTGTGTGCAAGGTTTAGTGAGAGCTGGGGGATGAATGTTGGGGGGATTTGTGTGTGTTAGTCTGCTAGTGCTGCCGTAATGAAATACCACAGACCGCATGGCTCAAACAACAGAAATCTATTTTTGCACAGTTCTGG